>NC_056731.1:574547194-574677194 GCF_019279795.1 Protopterus annectens | reverse complement strand
CAATTAAGGCAAAACAAATAAAACAATTAATGGAGACATTCCTTTTTTTTAATTCTAATACTGTATTTAACACTTCCCCACATATAAGCTCAATTTAGGTTATCGAATGCTTTTGAACCTTCTATTTTTACTAAACCAATCTTACAGTATTGCTTCTTATTATTCCCAGCATAATATATTAGAGATTGTAAGTATTTGCTTTGGCTATTGTTTTATTTTGGCAAAACTCACATCAAATAGGAAGCACTATTTTACCAAAATGATTTTATTAATGGCTTTAGCCTGTATTCTGTAATTAATATTCAATTAATATTTAATATAAATATGGGTCTATAATGTTCTGTTAATAATCCAGATTTCCATTCTTCACATACTAAAATTAAATTTGCTAAATTAATTGAGTGTGGAGGCTGCCATCCAGGGACAGTTAACTATTGGCACATAGCTTGTAAAATGGGTGCAATTTCATTTGTGAAAGCCATATACGATGCAGCTATAAAAGCATCAGGCACAGGTACCTTATTTATCTTTAGTTTTGATATACTATCTTTTATATCCTGTAACATTTTGGTAGATAATAAAATGCTCGTGAAAAGAAAGAGTATCCCCTAAGCAGTTTTTAATACTTTTTGCATCCTGATTCCATACTTACTTATACAGTGACTGAAAATATGCAAGTATCAGATAGCATAGTTTTGATATTATTGACATTTATGTTACCTTTTACTTCCAGTTCTCTTATGATATTTCTTCTAGCTTGTCTGTGACATTGAGAAGTAAAAGCTTTACTATGTTATCAGAGGATAAGAAATTGTTGGTAAGATGGTTCCTTCCCATTATCTCCATCAAATTTTGCTCATAATTTTCTCCCATTCTTAATTTTCCTTTCCAAATATGGATATATTTGGAGTAATTAATATAAAATAAAAATAGTATTATATGTTTATTGATTTAATTTCTTTTTAATTATATTTTTTATGAATAATATAATTTGGCAATGAGCCATAGATGAAATCTTTATAAGCATCCCATTTAAAATTGAGGTTTTATCATTTCCATTTTTTAACCAAAATTTTATTTTATTCTCCTTGATTTTGTCACAAAAATCATGTGATTTGAACTACTCCACACAGATACATCTATAATTAGCAGATGTAAATGATTTAACTAGTGCAATTAAAACAGAAAGCTGTTTTGTACCACACCAACTTCCTATCAGCTTCTAAGTACTGATCAGCATGCTATATCACATGCATTGTTGAACTCCTCCAACAGTGATAAATTATCTTACCCAGACTTTCTACCCAATTATCAAATGAAAATAAATATCAGTGTGTGTGTGTGTGTGTGTGTGTGTGTGTGTGTGTGTGTGTGTGTGTGTGTGTGTGTGTGTTTGTGTGTGTGTGAGTGTGTGTGTGTGTGTGTGTCTCTAGGAGAAATCAATGGCAGTGGCAAATTATTATTACTTTTATTTTATTACAATCTGATATCCAAGTTGTATACAATGTGAAAATAATCTTGCTTGCCTAACCCTGCTGTTATTATTAGTTTTTTCAGTCTGAGCACTGATTATTCAGGAATTGTAGAACTAATGTATATTTCTGTATTTGTGTCAAACAAATGTAAGCACTTTATTATAGCTAGGGTTTGCATGAAACAAACAATATGTATGCAGTCAGCAAATTAACCATAATTGCTGGATTGCTGGGTATGGAAACTCTCTGTGGATGAAAGTTATTTGTGGCTAAAAAAGCCACTCTTTTGGCTTTGCAAGACTAATATGTATTTGTGTCAAGCAAGTTAGAGAATTTTATTGTGCTATAGTTTGTGTGAATCAAAACTAAAATACAGTACAAGGGTCATTTATTTATCACATCTGAAATGTACACTTGAACAGAATGGCTATAATTTTGGCGCACTAGATCTGTTGATAAATGAAAGTGACACTGTTGTCATTTACTCAAGTTAAACAGTCATTACCTTGGCATTACATGAGTAATATTTATTTGTGTGAACTTGGCATAAATTACTGTGGCTCCTGTTTGTGTGAAACAAAATTGATATACACGAGAGTGGCCATTATATCATTATCACATCCAGACATTTGATGGATTCATGGGCTATCTGTGAATGAAGGAGACTTAACCTAATGTCATTTGCCCTGGTTACACAGTCATTATTCTGGAATTGCCGAACTGTTGCACAATTGTGTGAAATCAGTTGGAATATATTAATGTGGCAATTTCATTAACACAATTAGACATGCAGGATGTGCAAAGACAATAAAGTAATCTTAATTGATGGATATAGGAGTTACTTGGGATGAAATTACTATGCAAGGGATGCTGAAATGTATCTTGAAGAAAGAAGTTGACCATGATTTATTTTTCTTTCCATTACAGCAAAACATCAGAATTGTACACAATCAATTGTAATCTCTGGACTCTCTGCCAGATATATGTGATAGTAACTGATCATAGGCATAGTGGTACACCAAGTAACATTGTTCTCTCACAGTGTCTCTCAATCTTTGGGTCTGCGATTGATTTTTTCAGTGTTATTCCTTCTGTATACAGTTTGCATATCCTACCCATCTGAGTTACTTGTGTCCTGATGCTATAACTTCCTCCCCACACTCTCAGACATATAAAGAGGCTTAGCATTGGGTATTTGTCCTCAGCCTCTGTCAAGGGCCCTGCCTAGTCTAAAATCTGCCCTGCTCAGAAGTGTGGACAGACTGTGATGACAGATTGTATGATGACTGGTGACATTGTATATTCACAGTATTAGAACTGCAGTGAACAATAATTGGAAAGTTATTCGTGGGAATCAAGATTTATCATCAGTAATAGGTAAACATCCAAATTTTACATATAAGAAAACTTTCAATCTTAAAGGCTTATTTGGGTAGCCCTTTGCATTTAAGACCTCTGTTGGGTGGTGTATCTTGTGATGTCAGCAGTGTAAATACTGCAGATATATTAACAATTATTCAAATGTTATTTTATAACATTCTAAAAAATAGATTTGGGATAAAAACTGATTCATTTGTAATTCTACTTTTGTAGTCTATTAAGCTACATGTGAATCCTGTGAAAGCTTTTATGTTGATAAAACAACTAGAAATTTTTCTAAAAGAATATATGACCACATTTCAGCTATCATGAAAAAGAATTTTACCAATGCATTGGCTAAGCTAAGTTTGTATTTTTAGTAATAGATTTTGTTATTGAAACATCTTTTGGTGGAGATATCAGAAATGTGTTAGAAGTTTAAGAATTGAATTGGCAGATTTTGCTAGCGGCAGATAAATTACCAGGTTTAAATAACAATATTAACTTCAAATGTTTATTAAAATCACAGTGTGTTTAGAGAAACTTTCTATATATTTATTGATTATTTAATATTCTTAATTATATTACCAGATTATTTTATTTTTATACTGTATTTTTAGAGCTATATCTTTAAAGTCTGATTTAACTTTGGTCACTCAATCAATTATCTTATCAACAGAATGTATTTAAGTGAATGTTCGTGTAAGAAGGTCAACTCTGATGAAGTTCTGTTGAATAAAAGAATGAAAGTGCTTAGCTATATGTTTGTATGTGTGTTTTTATAAGTGAAGGCTCATGCAGTGGTTTGTGCTCTGATGTTTTTCCAAAATGCTTTGAGTTTTTCTTACCTTTTGACTTTGTATAACTATATTATATGGTGTTGAAGGAAATGCAAAATAATTATTTTCAGTGAGAAGTACTGAAGTCTTTCATTGACACAGAACACCCCACTAAGCTTTCTTTACCTGTGATCACATTGCTGGCCCAATGTAAATATCTCTTACCTATAAATCACAAGATTGTTAAAAGCTAAGTAAATACTTGCATTTATGATATCTCCCCTCCCCAACAATACTACATTGCTTCATTATCCTCAAATACCTTATTTTTAAGTAATTTGCAGAATGATTAATGCCTGTCTAACACTTTTGTATGACAAAGTGATGAAGTGCAGCTGTAACTGAGTAGTTGTAATATAGTCTTGCTTCCTTGTTCATTATTGGGTTAATTTTAAAATATAGTGTAAACTTTTTAGTTTCCTCTTAATAATTTACAATTACAAATTACAGAGCTATGTGAATTTAAAAGAATCTCTGCATGCAATTTGTCAACTGAAAACTGAATTACCTGGGCACCAGGTGTAATTTTTCTATAAAGTGCCTGCATAAATCAGCATCCCATCTTAAGAATTTAATTCCTATCAGTCTGTTAATTGTCTACTATTAATGGTGCATTGTTTTACCTCTTTGTGTTATCTCTCATCTTTTCTTGAACCAAATGTGTGCTGCTCAAAAATATTTATTTTCCTTCCATTACTTATTCTGTAGTACTTTTACATCTGTTAGCTATTTTAGAAAATGTATGAAAAATAGTGAATGAAATAGCAATAATAAATAAAGGAAAGCAAACGAAGAAACAAAGACTGTAGTTATTACATAGGAAGTTTTAAGTATAGTAAATACTCAGCTAAAGTACCAGGTAGGTGTATGCATCTGCCATTAGTGGCTTTGCAGTGCAACTCACAGGAGGTTGAAATCCTGATGCGCTCACTGTTAGATGAGGCATTAAAATAGGTTTTATCCACATGATGTGAGCTGGGAATGAGGGATATTTGTTGCATTTCAGTAGTGAACTGTGCTTGGTGAATGGCCACCACAAGGTGTGCGCAGTTCAAAGACACACTGAACATGAGAGGTGAAGGCCAAGCAGCATATTAGATTGAGTATATCCTAAAGGTAGTATAATGTACTGATTACGAGCAGAAGTATTAAAAGATGGGGTTCTACATATGCAAAAGAGGCAAAGCATGATGGTAGAATGATTCAGAACCATATAAAATGTGCAATATGATGAGCAGGCAAAATCCAGTGTATGTGCAAGGCATAGCAGAAACATGTTATAGGTTGCCACAGCTTTAGTGATTGTGTACATACCATGGGCTATAATTGCCAGTAATGACAACAGTGGTGCACATCATCAACCTTGTTGTTGTTGTGTCTGTTGGCTTTTAGGGGTCGCCACAGTGGAACTCCGGTCTGCTAATGATTGGCAGTAGATTTTTAAGTGCCGAGTTGCCAGCTCTAATGCACAACCTTCAACGAAGGTACACCCACTCTCGCATGTCTCCACACAGAAGACACTCTAGCTGAGAATCAAACAGGACAACATCATACTGTGAGGCGACAATGCTACCGCAGCACCACCACCGCAGTTGCACATCATCAACCTTAGAGGTGTCATATTATCAGACTGTGCTTAATATTTTATGGCCTTCATGACAGCAATATTGTACACTGTGAGGATAGGGACTCTGTACAGAAAGTGATGTTTTTCTCTGAATGTTTTTGTGAGTCATTGGTTAGCTATAGCATGAGATATTAAGGTTTTTTGGTTATCAACTTGATGTACAGTGTGGGGGGTATCTTAGTCAGCTGCCTGGAGAATACTCCATCAGTTGCACAATGTCATTGTGCAGCTGTGAGGGAACATAAGTGATTCCCATACACCACAGAGGACAGCACCAATGTCATCTGAGATTTCTGTGATACAGCCCATTTTCCTGAGGTATTGTGGCCATACATAAACATTGAAATAAAGGCCCCCACCTGGAGACCTGGGATGAAAGTATATGAACCATAAAGAGTATCACTCTGTCAACAGCCAAATGGTCAGCAATAGATGTGGTATCATGTACAATGTGTCTGCAGGCCACCTATGTAGCTACCATGACTCCCACATATGGCACATCTGAACTTTATTGAGAGTTTGTGAGGGGTGACTTTCCCTATGGGTATCTTATTAGTGATGCTGGATATACTTAGGAACCCTGGTTGATTACAGCAGTATGGATATGACTATAAACTATCACAAACTTTGATGTCTGGGGAGCTTTAATTTGAGCTGCTGAAGATATGTCTTTCTTGACTGGATGTATCAGGTAGTACCCTGCAGTATGAAACTGGCACATGTCCTAAGATATTCTAAGTATGTACAGTGTTACACAACATGATAATTAGCAAGCAGTTGTAGCAGGAAGGCCAGTTTCAAGATGAACAAGTCCCAGCACACCAGGAAGTAGAGGGTGAGTTTGATTAGGGGATTAGTGAAGGACTCAATGGCAGGGGATGAACATGACAGAGAGAGGCTGACACAATATGCAATGAGAGGTTGTGGCTTGCACACTGCTTTTGTCCTTATTAAAGCATAAAAAAGTGATGCATGTAAACCAAATGTAGGACTGCATTTAGCCATGCGTTAGCTGTCCATGCTGTACTTCAGGCATAGGCTAGTAAAGCGACAGAGTATAAAGGATGGAGCACAGGTATAATCACTTAGATGTGGGAGGGAGCATCCACAGGGATATGTGCAAATGCTTTATAAAATGATGACACAGCAGTACTGCCCATATAAAATGAAATCTTTGGAGTGCCATGTATGTGTCCCTGTGGTTAATATGGAGTAATCCGTAAGTTTATTAAAACAATAAATTAAATCATATTTTTAAATGAAATTACAATAAAATGTCTGAATATCCTTTGTTTCTTAACCATATGGACAACTGAGCAATCAATACTGCAGGTGGAGTAAATTGTGAAGTCAGTAATTCTTTGCATCTATCAAGCCAAAGGAGATGCAATGCTGATATTAAAACAAAGCCTGCTCGTTGTATAGCCAGTGTCCAAAGATTGTTATAATTTCCATACAGACATTTTTCCAGAGTTAGAGGAAAAGGAAAAGCTACATAAAAGGCATTTTTAAATGCCTTCCAAAAAACAGCAATCTGGGAACATGTAAAGAAAATGTGGCTCTCTGTTTCAATTTCAAAATAACCATGAAAACAAAGTTGAGAGGAAGCAGGGTGACCTTTATAATTGCCATGAACTGGTAATTTGTTTAATGAACAGCACCACAGAAAATCATGCCAGTAGGGTATTAACTTTAGAAATAATCTACGCTACTTTAATCCATGCAACCTATGTGGTGAATATGAGGTGTATGCATTTACCATATGATATTGTTGTATCACTGTAAAACACCATTGGGCATATGGCTGTCTGACATCTAATTGAAACAAATGATATATGTTTATAGCAAGTCTAATGTCGTGCAATTCAGAACTGATGTCTTGAAGAGGCCGTTTGCCATGTAGATAGGCCTGCTAAAAACCTGGGTCTATCGTGTATAACAACTGAGCAATCAATGAGAAGCTGTCCAAATGTAGATGTTGAAAAACATTATGTAGAAACAATAAGTGTAAATGTATGATGGGATGTTTAAGTGAGCAACCTCCATGGGCAGGAAGGGAGTAAAAAATTCCCCTTTGAATGGAATTTAGGGTTGATTTCCAAAAATATTGAAAATATGCACCAATAAAATAGAACACCATTGTAATGGGAAAAAATAGAATGAAAAAACATAGTGCAATCTTGTCAAGAATGAAGTTAGTAATAAATAAACCTTTTTCCGGTAAGACAAGTGAAATGTTGCCCAAAAGGATAACAAGCTGTCTGACGTAATCAGAATGCCTCCTGTCTGTGCTAAAGAAATTGCAGAAGGGGAATAAGCTATTGATTTGGTACAATTTAATTCCCATCCTACTGCTGTGAATAACAGTAATAATATTCCATAAACATAATGATAAAAAATGGTGATGTTCTCAGCAAAAAGGTAAGGTCATCAACATACGCTACTAGTCTAGGAACCATTACCCCTTTGCAATCATAAGAATGTGGAGGGAGAGTAATAGTCGCCCTAAAACTATACATCACCACCCCCATGATTAAAGCTAACAAGAAACTACTCAGGGGGCATCCCTGTCTTATCCCATTATGCATCTGCACAGGCTTATTCTTCCACCCATTAATCATTGGGATTATAGTATAATGAGCATGAATGGATTCTATACAGCATTGGAAAGCCGGGCTGAAGCCATAAGCAAGCAAAATTTTACTTAAAACATCATGGGAAATTGTGTCAAAAGCTTTTTTAATATCACATGAGACTAACAAAGCATCTGATGATGCCGTTACTGTACAAGAAACACTCTTTAATAACATTAATAACTCCCATGTTGATTTTCCAGAAATACCATATATTCCTGCATCGACTATGTGTGCTAATCGAGCCCTCATCCATAATTGCAAGACTTTCATAAAGAGTCTATAATCTGTATTGCAGAGTGCAATGGGCCTCTAATTTGTCAATTTAGACTTGTCCCCTTTTTTCCACAGCATATGCATTGCTATCTGTAAAAAGGAGGGATCTTGTATGCCATTAATTAACCACTCATTAAAGAGTGATGCCATGAATGTCAGTTGTTCTTCGGAAAAGTCAGAATAAAAATCATAGGGAATCCCATCAATACCTGGAACTGACCGCCTTGGTGTTAATAGTCATAAAGCCTCATGTATTTCTCCAGCAGTTATGGTAGCATCAAATGCTACCTTGAAGGTAGGGGGCATGGGAGGGACTTGCCATTGTTGTGTGTTATATACCTTTACCCCATATAACCCTTGTAAAAATTCATTGACTAGTTGTAAAATGTCTGCCTTTGTATTGACTAGCTTACCATTAGAGTTTTTTTAAGCATCTCGCTAGGAATTCTTCCACTTTCAATGAATGTGCGAGGTTATAAAGCTTTGTTTGAATCCTTTTCTGATGTAATGCACTCATTGCTCTTAAGCTCTGTAAGGCCGCTGGCAGGTTGGTTTGGTCTACTTCTTGATATAAAGTGTATGCTTGTGCTGTGGCTGTTTTTAACTGGTCATGATAGCTGTGTAAAAACCATTTGTATCTCACAATTAGCTTGGATTTATAATCCTTCCACCATTGCGATACAGAAGGGTATAGGGCATATAATGTTAAGTGGTCAGTCCATAATTCCTTAGTAATTTGTAGCCAATCTACCTCTGATAGATATAAAGTGTACATGGGAAAAAAATCCCTTACCCTTTGTGAGTGAAGTATTTACACCAAATGTGTAGGAAAGGTGTGCATGATCTGTAAAGCCCACCAAAGTGGAGGAGTTAGTTTGGCACGTTAAGTGTTGGGAGTGCCAACATAAATCAATAGTACTGGTATGCTGACCCCTGTGGTAAGTGAATGTGGGAGAAGGACCCATGACTATTAAGGCATTCTGCATGATTTTGTGACAGTGTCGTACATCATATCATATGGTGGTAGGCCCTTCTAGTAAATGAGCATTAGTGGTGGTGCAGCGGTTAGCATTGCTGCCTCACAGCAAGAGGTTCTCTCGTTTGATCCTCGGCTGGGGTACCTTCTGTGTGGAGTCTGCATGTCCTCCCTGTGGTCGCGTGGGTTTCCTCCAGGTGCTCCGGTTTCCTCCCACATCCCAAAGACATGCTGTAGGTGGATTGGACACTCTAAATTGGTCCTAGGTGTAAGTGCGTGTGTGTGTGTGCCTTCTGTGGAAGGTTGGGCACCGGACTGGCAACTCAGCACTGTAAAACTCCACTGCCAATCATGAGTGGACAGGTGATCTGCTGTGGCGACCCCTAACCAGTAAAAAGCCGAAAGAAGAAGAAGAAAAAGATAATCACCGCAGACAATTATAGGATAATCTACCAATAAGTATGGTGCAATGAGTGTAAACATCTTACAACATTCAGAAAGAATTGTAAATGCGTACAATATTATAACCCTAATATATTGTCCTTTCATATCAAAGTCCAATAATAACACTCTGCCTGGTATTAAATGTAAAACATCTTTGGCTATAAGTGTTGAAGATTTAAACATTGCCACCAAACCAGAATGTCAATCCAGTCCCTGTTGTTGTGTCTTTCGGTTTTTCCCGGTTAGGGGTCACCACAGCGGAACTCCGGTCCGCTAATGATTGACAGTAGATTTTTACGTGCCGAGTTGCCAACCCTGACACACAACCTTCAATGAAGGTATGCCCATTCACGCATGTCTTCACACAGAAGACGTTCTAGCTGAGAATCGAACAGGACAAATTCTTACTGTGAGGCAACAATGCTACCGCAGCACCACCACCACAGTCCTCGATCCAGTCCCTGTGACCAGATGATTTCATCCCCCCCACAGCATGGACCATTGTAATTGTGCTTCTCTGGATAAAATCCCTATGTCCAATAAGCAAATAATGTCTTCTGTCAAAGTTTGTAACCAATCCAGTATGTGTAATCACCATTGTGTAGTAATAAAAGAGTTCACATTGCAAAAAGAGACAGAGATGTTAGCCATTGCCTTTTTTGGATGTGGAAGAAACTTTAGGAATCTTCATGTCCTTGGAATCTTTCTTTTTCTGGCATATGATCTGCTCTGTGGAAATTGTCAGAATCGGAGTAAGTAATGTCCCCAAAGCTGAAGTACCTGAGGACGTTAACTCTTCTTGTTCCATATCCTTGCCGGCGGATGATAGGATTGGCTCGTCTTTTTCTGTTGTGAACTCATCTTGTTCTGGTGGGGTCTCATCAACCATGGAATCCGAATCCTGTGATAATTAGGGTGGCTGATTTGTGGGAGCATGGGTTACATCTCGCTGTTCCATTTCTGTAGAGGTACTAGAATTAGAGTTGGTCTCTGTGTCTTGTGAAGGGAAGGCAGGCACTGGAGGTGGTTGAGAACACATAGCTGAAGAAGATGTATCAACCATGGTAGGAGTCGGCAAAGTAGTAGAAGTTTTGTGTTCTGCATTGTTGCTAACTGCTTCCATTCCTTCATCAATATGTGAAGAAGGAGTTGCAGAGACAAAGACCTGTGGACAGTCATTCCAATGATGTACCCCATCCCAATATGAGCACTGAACTGGGCACGCTCTGATGAAGTGATTTAAAGATCCACAACGTGAGCATTTTTTTAAAGGACAGACAGTGACTAGGTGACTAATTTTGCCACAGAAAAAACAAAACCTTGGTTGGCCATTATATTGGATGATTCCCCTTTGTCCTGCCACAAAGTACATACCAGGAATGTGCTGTATCCCAGTGTGCCCCACCGACATAGATACCCATGCCTCCCTACCGCCATCCTAAGCACCACGTAATTCTTTTCATGTAGTTTTGGAAATGAAGTGCACAACAGTGCAATATTTTAGCAAGAAAGCACGAATATCTTCATCTGTAACATTTATTGTTCTAAAAATAAAATGGATTTTTTTCTTGAGCTAGACATCTAATTGTGAAATGGCATATATGCACCATGGCTCTGCATCTTTGTGAGTGACAAAGGTGGAATAGAAATTAGCTGCAACCTCTTGGCTTTCAAAATAAATATCTACTTGGGGATCATTTGCCCAGTGTATTGTAGCACTCAGGGACCCCAACATAACACCAGCTGGGGATAAAATGTTATTCCATAAGTGTTGTATATTTAAAGGCATGTGAGACACTGTTTTCATTCTGATAATGGAATGTGGAATGTACCATTTATTTGGCTGTTGTAACTGTTTCTGCTATACAGAGCTTTTTGGAGATGCCAGGGACATTTGCGAGAGTTCTAGCTGATTGTGAAGCATTTCTGATCAGCTATAAGTCTGGGGAAGTCCCCTTAGTGCTGTGTGGAGCTTTGGAAGCAGATAACTCACTGTTATTGGAGCGTTTCATTTTTTTAATAACAGCAGAGGGGTCAGCAGCTGTTTTTGCAAGTAAAGGACTGTCATGCTGTGGATTTGGAGCCATGGTTAGGTTTTGTGAAGAAGCAGACTGTATTTCTTCAGATAATCATAAGATGGCAGAAGACAAGGAGTCAGTAGGAGGCAGAACTTCATGCAAGGTATTTCCCCAGGCCAAGGCAGCAGTAATCTGCAAGTCACAAAATATTTGCGAGTAAGCAATGGAATCACCAGCAGATTCTGTGTACATTAAACTTGCAGAATCCAACATATTTTCTGGAAAATCTTCAGGAGAGTTAACAAAATCAATTAAAATAGCTGCCGAGGCAGCAGCACTTTTCTCTGCAGTAGCCATCTTGACATAGGAAGGGGCAACTGTCACAGGTCATCTGTGAATGTGAGACACTGCAGCTTGGCGTATGTGGGTATGCTGGAACACAGCCTCAGCAGTAGCTGATGCACTGCATCTTGATCTTATGGGCAAGACCAGGGCATGCATAGAAAATGTGTGTGCATCCTGTGAACACTCCCATCTATGGGAGCTGCTTCCATAAGAAGTTTCACAAGTAGTAACATGGCCGTATCCAGATATATGTGTGTTGTATGACTGTGAGTAACATCCATTGCCAGATATGCCACTGGTATGAGTACCATGACCCCTGGGATGCCCTCTCCTGTCTGAATACGCCTTCACATCTGATGTCACTGAAGAAGTGATGGTGCTGTGTGGCCATGACCTTAGTATTCCATGTGCATAATGGCTACCTTTCACAGAAGCAGAGGTGAATCAGCTATGTGAATCTTGCCTGGCAAGTAGAATGTCAGCATTGGAGGATCTGCTATGCACCAGTAGATGATCTATTTCATCAGAAATGTCACACATGAGGGACATGCCCTCCCACAGGTAATCATATTGGTTTCCACAATTGACTCAGCTTACTTCTGGACAGCAGTACCCATGCTGTCTACATGCTTTTGTATGTATATCCATGTAATCAATACCTCACCCAATGGAGCTTGTAGCAGACATGGGTAGCTGAGCTACAAGGGGTGACATATTGTCCTAACTGTGTGTGTGTGTGTGTGTGTGTGTGTGTGTGTGTGTGTGTGTGTGTGTGTGTGTGTGTGTGTGTGTCTGTTTTCAAACCTGTCCTTTGTATGTGGTTTGTGTCTTGGGCAATGTCTGCAGGCAATGTCCACAGGCACAGAGGCAGTGCCAGTGGACTTGATAGGGGATCATATCTGCACACTTTCTTTATCCTGTGGAAATTCTATACTCACTGACCATGCCAGATGTTCAGTGCCTTCACTGTGAGAGTAAAGACTTCTTTCCAACATCAAGCAGTGAAAATTGCATCGAGGTAGAGCTGGATAGAGCATCATTTGAGAAAACATGAAAGCAGAAGACCCATCTTTAATCTCAGTGTAGACTTTAGAGGCATAGTAAATAGGAACAATAATGGGTAATATAACCATATGTTGCACAGGTGCCCTTGCAGTTTGTATGTCTGATGACCTAAAATGCAGCAAGCATGCTCACAAATAAAGTAATCATTCAAAGTTATTAATGGCTTAATAGAAGAAGAGCAGTGTACATCTGTGGAGATTCTGATGGATACTGTTAAGGCACAATGCATCTCATCTTCAAGGTCTAACACCTCACCTTGGGACTGTGATGATTCTGATTCCCCCTCACAGTGAGGCCAGGAACTCATTGATCTCCATAAATGGTGGTTAGACTGATGGCCCACCTCCCATTACCATACCTTCTTGCACAATTTTCCACATAAATGATAATGTTAGTAGTCATTTATCTGACATGCTGATATGTGCTGTCCTGGCCTCTGACAGCATTATTGTCTTTAACAAGATCCTGCCAAAAACAGTCATGATAGGTTCAGTCAACTTTGTGCTGTTCAAGCAATTGTTGATCATGGAGATGAAGGGCCTGCACCCACACCTCATTCTCTATGTGGTACAACTTGCTGTTGCTCACCTTTCCCTTGTGAGGCATATTGCTGTGCAGAGACAGAATACATTGAGTGAATATGTCAGCAAGGACTGCTTGTCCAACTAGACTACACTGTAGTACACTTTTTATACACTCATTTGGGAATGCTATTATGTGGCAACATGCCACCACTAACAGACAAAGAAATGCCACACCAGCAAATCCCCCAAACACAAATGTAACCCATGGAGGTAACCATACTGCCACTTGCAACCCTCCAGTATCACATTACAGTGGACTATATATTTTGTAGTATATGCCCTTCTCTTGGTACGCTTGTAGGTAATACCCACTGTTATCCCATTCTACAGAGAGACAGCTACTCATAATCACAATAGAACGTAGGCTGAAGTTATAGGATTGTATTATTACTGTTATAGTGTCACATTCATGTTAGACACAGTTGTGTGTGCTCCAAGGTAATGTTTCTCTACATCGTGTTTTTAAAAATAAACATTAGTTAACAACTACAGACATGGAAGTGTAAGGGAAATATTGCAAATAATGTCAGCAATTAGGACTTCTGCTTTTCTCAGTATGAATTAGCTTTCAGTGGAGAAGTTTCTTTCCCAATCAGAGCTCTGTAATTTGTTCTGCAGTGTGATGAGCCTCTGTGAAGCTGCCAGGTTTTATAATACACTGATATGGACCTCTGAGAATGATAATACAAATGACCTAGTGGTATGTGTCTTGGACAATGTCCATAGGCACAGTGCCTGTGAGCCTGAATTGCTCATCCTATTTGTCATGCCTAGATGCAGAGTCACATATATATGGTGTCATGCAAATGCCTGAACTCCTGCATGGAACATTGTACATCTGTGGGTGTGTTGATGTCTAAAGGAGGTTCCTTGCACTTCCCTGGTTTAGCCTGCTTTGTAGCAGTTGATGTACATGCTGTAAAGAAGAACTGTGACTGCACATTTCACACCTTTCATTCCCTTTATACACTTGTCTCTAATGGCATTATCAATGTCAAACCCTGCCACTGGTCTTGCTACAAAGTTGTTCTATGTTACATGCCAGTTCTTAGAATGGGGAATGAACAAGGCCACAAGATGCCAATGTTGATTATTTGATAAGATACCTACTCTATGGCCGTGGATTCTGATGGAATTGATAGTTGCAAGACACATCAGTGGTGCTCATAAGGGAGCAATGTCTTCCTGAGGCTGCCTCAAAGAGATCATTGTGACTGTTTGTTGAAGGATTCGTATGAGGATTCCTAGTGTAACACAGTTGCCTAGCAGTCTTGATGGGGTGGTTACTGATGCTGCTGACATTCCCCAAACTAGAGAGTAACATAGGCTCCACAACAGTGGCCTAAAGAATTGCCATTCAGACCTTCTTTAATAACAAGAGGAAAAGTGAGAGATCATGTATTATAAGTATTTTCTTTCTATTCTGCCAGTCTGGAATGTATAGTACTTGTGTATCTCTCTGTTTCTTCCACAAGCTAGTGGAGAAAGACTAGCAGTACCAAATAGTTTGTCCTATCTTTCTAGTCACAGAGGTGAGTACATCTGTTTTCTACTGGATGACTAAAGGTATAGATATCCCTTCCTCAGTATAACTATTGAAACCACACACTCGCGCACGCACACTCGCACGCATGCAGATGCATGCACATGCACACATACGCGTGCACATTCACACACACACACACACACACACACACACACACACACACACACACACACACACACACACACACACACACACACACACAAAGCAATACAGACTTGTTAGGCAGCTTAATTGTGGGGGTTATATTATCACCTTTTTTGTTTGCTTGCGTAGCCTGCCAGCTGTTTAGGTCAGTTAGACCACTGCAGTACTCAGCCTGTGTTCTTGTTCATTGCTGGGTGTTGGGTTACTATAGTGTTGTCAGAGTGGCTCAGAAGGGAGCATATTCACCTTTCAGGTTGCACTATCACAGAATTGTAGTTATATTCCCACCCCGGTTGCTTTGATTCATTTTCCACTGTTCAACATGGGGGGGGGGGGGGACTGAGTGTGATGGATGATACTTTCAGCCTTGACCACATCTACCTAAGTTGTTGGTAGCTCCAGTGGATGTACATGATGCCACCTAGTTAACAAAATGCTTGACTTCACCACTGCCCCTGGACAAATTCATACAGTCAGTAGAAATTCCACATTGATGTCTTCCTAAAAGATCCTAATGGAATTTACTTGTTCAGCAAAAGATATACATGCACACACACACACACACACACACACACACACACACACATACACACAAACACATATATATATATATATATATATATATATATATATATATATATATATATATATATATATATATATATGTATGTGTGTGTGTGTGTCTACTTCACATGACTGAAATTTCATTTGGCTGAATTTCATTTGACCGAGACCATAATACCGAATTTTCCAAATACTGAAAACTCATTTTGCATATATTTGCATCTGTAAAAGACCCCTTTATTTTCACTGATGTTTTATCATGAGACTAATGTAGTTGGAATTGACCTAGCATGTCATCTGATTTATGTAGAACTATATTTTAGTGCACTTGCATTTCTCTCTCACGGGTCTATATTATAAAATCAAATTTTATAAAGTTCGAATGTTATAACATCGAACCAGTTTTGTCGAACGCTGAAAACAGCGAAGGTGCAGGACACTGAATTCTTTCCCAGGGAAAGAATTTGGTGGGCCGTTGCTGTGGCTTTGCTGTTTTCAGCATTCGATATGTTGGAGCGTTACGGGTCGGGTTCAGGTAAGTGTGCGATAGTGTGTAGGTTAGGGTTAGGGGGTGGGTTAGGTGAGTTAGGGTTAGGGAGTGGGTCAGGTAAGTGTGTGGTTGTGTGGATGTTAGTGTTAGGGCATGGGTCAGGTAAGTGTGCGATTGTGTGCAGGTTAGGGTTAGGGGGCAGGTTAGGTGAGTTAGGGTTAGGGCACGGGTCAGGTAAGTGTGCGGTTGTGTGTAGGTTAGGGTTAGGGGGAGGGTTAGGTGAGTTAGGGTTAGGGCGCGGGTGAGGTGAGTGTGCGATATTGATGGACCTTAGGGTTAGGGTTGGGTTAAGTTAAGTGGATAGCTAGTAGTGTATGTAAAGTTAGTTTAGGTTTAGGTGTAGGATTTTAAGTGTATGTGTGTGGATTGCTGTTTTTTGTGTGTGCTTGTGTTGTGTGTATGTTTCTCGGAATAGTGATTTTTTTCCCTGGGAAAAAAAAAATCGCTATTCTGACTGTTCGATGTTTGCGGATTTTGTTGTTTAGGGTTCGATATTAATACATTCGATCTTTGTAGATTTCAATCTTATAATATAGACCCCTCTCTCACACCCTCTTTGTTGCCATCATTTCTGCTTAATAATTTCTACTTTTGAGATGACAGGTTGCTACTCTCAATTTATTTTCCATTTGTATACAGTAGTGCCTGCAGCAGCTTCTGTGACTATGGCACAGACCCCTGCACTCAATGTCCAATAATACCAAGCAGAGACAGAGCATGGTAAAATGGGGCCATAAGCAGGCTATATGGACTGGACTCCCTCCCCATACCAATATCACAGTACTTAGTTATCTCTTCCCAATTACTCTAAAATACCAATCATCACTGTCACAATGCATACTGTTTTCTTTTTTACTTTTACAATGATTGCAGAGATTTGCATTTAATTTAAAAATCATTTTATATTTTACAGCAAAAACACTGACAGCCATTTCCTAAAAAAAAAAAAAAAACAAACAGTTTCAGACTGAAAACAGACTTAACATGACACAATAATGATGGATTTACTGCATATTAGCAAGTTAATTAGCATCAGAAACACTCGGACTAGGGAGCTAAACCTTTTCTGCAACATTAACAGAACAGTTTGGAGGAGCAGATATATTTCTCAGCAGATACCGCTTCTCTGGAACAAACAGCCACGTAAAAGAAAGTTCATCCCTGTCCATATTCAAGTGCCATTTGGATATATTGATGGGAAACAGAAAACTTATCCCAGGACTGCCCCCTGTACTACTAATGGACAGAAGCAGCTCCTAAATGCTTCATCCTATGGATGGGTCCCCACAAATTATCTATGGTATTATCACAGTTTTCTTATTAGGGCTAATATATTATTATTGACCATGGGATGGGTAAGGCCAGTCTATAACCAAATCGGATAGGTTAACTAGAGCACAAACAGGGAAACTGGTTTGGCTTAAAATGTCCTACATGGACATCTAGCCCAGTACTTTCTTATGAACCTATGAGAAACAACAAACTTTTTTCCTTTGAAACTCACATTTTTTGAAAATGTATCTGGTAACCCATTAAAATACAAGACATGCTGAAACTTAAAATCAAATAGCTTATAATGAAGTACTAATTAGTGTCAATACGAAAGGTGCTGGAATTCAAATGACAAACGTACATCACATTTGCTATGAAGGGAGAGGAGAATCAAGCCCTGTGCTACAGAAGCACCTTACATACTTATTCATCTTCAGTAAGTAACACGTCACATTTGTGTACCTGCAAAAAATAAATAAACAAATACATGCACAAACCCTGAGATTCATTAATGCCTACACCAAGTATAGACTAAGGGGGGAATTCAATAAAGCCCACATGGAGTGATTTCTCCATGTAGGCATAGTGGCATGCAGCTTACATGGAAGTAAGCAGCCGTGCAATCCAGTATACAGAGCAGAGTGGGGTGCACGAGCGTACAAACACGGAAGTGTCCATGGCATGCAAATCACCTCATAAGCAAGTGAATTGCAGGCAAATGAGGGTGCTGGAGTGACCCAGCAAGCAGATAGCTAGTCCTGCAGACCCCATGTTGGTGTCTGTAAGTGTACACAGAAAATTTCCATTTACAGGAAAATAAAAATTGAACAGGGACTGTAAAAGCCCATTTAGAAGGTCAGAGATTGCATAGCAGGCACAGATTTGTGTAAAACTATGCCCTGTGTGTCCAAAAAGTAATGCAAAATAATATAATATTTTTTTAATACCCATATTATTTTTGTACAGTGCACAACAGTGTGTAAACAAAAAAATATTGAAAATTGTAACAACGGACAATAATAAGTATGTGGGATGTAATAAATATGTGGGAATATTGCATTATAGAGCCTTGCATGGAGTAAGTACAATAGTAGATTTCTGTCATTGCTAAGGAGGCAGGCCCTGGAATAGTGTAGTATCCAGTTTGTGTGTACATATCTGTATGCAAATGAGCTGGGGTTACTGAATAGCAAAAATGGGTTACCATGTCCACAGATAAAATCCGTGTAGCCCCAGAACCATGTTGGTGCCACAGGAGTGCTAGTTGACATCAAAAGGGGGTGTGTCACTATCTGTTTAAGTAGATTGGAGCTGAGCGATGCCCAATTGGAGGGGGGCACACCACTCAGTTAAGCAGGGGTGAGTGTCCAGTGCTGCTAAGCTTTGTTTAGCATCGGGGCACTTGTTTTAGCTGGCTTGAGCGTGTTTGTGCACTGCGCCACTGTGCTTAGCAGGGAAGGCAGTTAAAAAAAAAGGAAATAGCCTGTGAAAGCCAATCGTGTAAATTACTGATAACCCCTGTTCCACTTACAGTGGGCCATTCAAACCCCTCAATGTACTTGGCAGGTGGAATGCATCATAGTTAGCCAGTCACAAAGGCTGCATCTGCAGCAGACCACTATAAATTATGCATACACCCAACAATCTGCTTTTTACCCCATACTGTGCACCATTGGAGTACAGACTTGGGAATTTTAACTGACAGAATGTTAGGGGCTGCTGCTGCTCTGCTACATCTGTATGTGCTAGATGCTGAGGTCAGTGCTGATGCTGCTGCTGACAATATGCCTAGACTGATAAGGAGAAGAGTGCTCAGACCCAGGGTAACCTTCCAGCAGCTACATGAGCTGGAGATTCTCGAGTGCTACAGTATGGACACGGACAAGAACTCACCAAGCTCTGCTACCATCAACTCAGACCGAGAGCTAACAGAGGGGAACCCATCCCAGTGGAAACAAAGGTATGTGTAACCCTTAGAATAGTACTACAGGTACTTTTCAAAGACCAATTAGGGACATGATGGGGGTCTCACAGACATCAGCATCCAGGGTACTCCACCAGTTCCTGGCTGCCATGCAAACACATGCCAGTGAGCACATTTATTTACCCGTCACCCCTGAGGAGAGGGCCAGCAGTATGCATCACTTCTACCATGTAGCACACTACCCTGAGGTAGTCGGTGCCAATTCAAGTACACATCAAAGCACCGTCCAGTGAGGAGGGTAGAGTCTATGTCAACTGCAGCAGATATCACTCCAGCAACTGCCAGGTTGTGCCCAATACCCAGGGCATTATCATGAATGTGTGTGATGGCAGCCCTGGCAGATATCACGACCTCCACATCTGGCAAGCATCACAGCTGACCAGATGTTTTCCATCCTGTACAGCAATCTACTGGGAAATGCTGGCTATGAACTGGAACCGTGGATGATGACACCCATCAGAAATGCACACACACCTACTGAAGAATGCAATGATGAGGCACACACACAAACTAGAAACATCATAGAGTGTGTGTTTGGGCTGCTCAAGTCATGGTTCTGGTGCCTTGATATATCTGGTGGAGCCTTGCAGTACTCTCCAGTCACATATGCACAGATGTTCACAGTATGTGCCATAGGTTCATAGGTAGATACTAGGTTATCGGCCCTAGGGCCTATACAAGCCTAACCAAAAAGGTACCCTGGCTTTCGCCACCCAAGAATATCATTTTCCTGTGACCCTGTTGAGCAGACCCACAGAGGTGATCCCTGGGGTGAATTTCCTATTTCCCAACCAGTCAGCAAGATTTTTCTTGAAGAGTGCTAATAAGGAGCTTTGTTTGATATAGATAGGTAGTTTGTTCCATAGTATGGGAAGTCTCTGGGACATGAATCTATCCCTCCAGCATGTTCTTTTATTGCGGTGACAAGGTTTATGTCCCTAGAGTGTGTATCTCAGAGGGATTGGGATTTCTTTAAGTGGAGCATGTCCAACAGCTCTGGGTTTGACATAGCTTTGTGTGTTAGGCAGAGATTGCCTCTGAGTAGGCAATATGCGACGGAGTAAAGCTGGAGTTTTTTAACACAGTCTGTGTAGGGCAACTGTTTGATGCTGATAATCCTCTTTGTGAGGTATTTCTGCAGCCTTTCCAGTTGTTGCAAATGTCTTGTGAGGTACATACCAAAAGGGGTGTTGTACTCTATAATGGGTCTAATGAGTGACGAGTAGAGGGGAACAATGACCTCTTTTTTTTCCTGTATGAAAAACCTTTTGTGATGAGGTGTGCCATGTAAAAGGATTCCCTGAGTACTGTGGCAATGTGATTATCAAAGGAGAGACTACTGTTCACCTGTGTCCCAAGGTCTCATCACACTTTCAGTGGTAAGTAGACCACCACCTATGTGGTAGCTCATGGGGACAGAGTTTTGACTAAAGGGGATGGCAATGCACTTTTTGGCATTGAGTTTGAAGCCATGGCTTTGACACCAGGCATCTGTCTCAGTGAGGCCCTTTTGTAGGATGTCCACATCATTAGGAGTTTCAATTATGGGTCCTAGTTTGCAGTCATCTGCAAACTTCTTTAAGCAAAGACCTTCTGTGTTAGCCTGTACTTCAGAAAAGTAGATACCAAACAGGAAAGAACCCAGGATTGAACCCTGTGGAACTCCACTTGTCACTGGCAACCCATCTTGTGACATAGGGATTTATACCTAGTTTAGTGAGTTTATCTATAATTCCAGAGTGGGGGATGATGTCAAAACCCTTGGCGAGATCCAGATGGCTGTGTGAACCACCTTACCCTCATCTATGTCTTTGGTGACTGCTTCAAAGAAGTCAGTCAGGTTTAGGAGACATTATCTGCCTTTTACAAACCCGAACAGGGTGGGGGTCCAGAGTTTGGAGATTACCAATGTCTTTGTTTATAAGTTCCATGATGATATTTTCCATGGCCTTGCAGACCAGGCTCATTAGGCTAATAGAGTGGTAGTTCCTGGGGTCCGTGGTGGCTCCCCCTTTGTGTAGTGGGATAACCATCACTGTGTGCCATTCAGTGAGTGCAAAGCTTGAGGTGAGGGTATGATTGATCATGGTGTTTAGGTGGGGTGCCAGTTCATTCTGTAGTTCATTTAGAACACAGCCTGGGATGCTGTCAGGTCCCATGGATGCTGTGATCTTGGCTTTGGAGAGTGTGTTTTTTACCTATGCAGCCATGATTAGAGGAACTTTGCATTCTTTTGGTATAGAGATGGGCCTTTTAGGGGGTGAGGGGGGGGGTAAAGTTAGCACTGAATCTATCTGCCAGGATGTTGGCAATATCTGTTGGTTCTGTATATTTAGTGCCATTGTGCTGTAACTCAGAGCAGATCTGAGTGTTGCCATTGAGATTCTTGACATAGCTATAAAATACTTTGTGGTTGTCTTTAGAATCAGTGGTGATTTTGTTTTCTTAACTAGCTTTGGAGGATTTTATGAGGGATCTCCGCTTCTTACTGAGGCTGGCCAGGGAGTTCTTTCAGTCATGGGATTTTACTTTTTTTGCAACAGTTTCTTTCTTCTGTTTTAGAGCTTGTTTATGGCAGGGGACCACCAGATTGGCTTCCTTTTTTTGGAGGATATCATCTTGGTTCTGTTAGGGTTAGCATGAGCCATGCTCTCGTGTAAGTGCTTATAAAGTGAATTTGTGTAGGATTCAGCAGTTGTACCTCTATTGTCTGTCTGCATGGGTGTCGTGAAGTTTGCCACTTCTGTCTTAAAAAGAGTGAAGTTGGCTTTGGAGAAATTTTTTATGGTGGTTTCCCTAATTGGGGGGGTGGGGCAGGATATGGATGTCTAGGCTGATTGGCTTGTGGTCAGATCTGACCAATGAGGAACTGACCACTGGTATGAAACACCGGTCACCCATGTTGGTAATGATGAGGTCTAGGATATTGCTGCCCCTGGTGGGGGTGTGGATAAGTTGATCCAAGGCGTTGGAATTTATGATGCCAAAGGCAGACGTCCTGTCTGGTGGACCCCAGCCATAAACAAACTATACAATAGAAGGAGGAAGCTACTACATGATAGAGCAAAATCCCAAAAAGGGAAGGCATCTCTGATCAGTATTAGCAAAAAACTACGGGCACTCATAAAATTGTCTAAGGCCAGCTTTGAGAGAAAAATTGCACAGGACACTAAGGATAACCACAAGGCTTTCTTTAGTTATGTTAGGAATCTGGGTGGAAATTCCCAGATATGCTTAGAATTAGTCCAAAATGACAAAAAAAAAAAAAAAAAAAAATACACCGAACCCACAGACATTGCCAACATCCTAGCTGACAGGTTCAGTGCAACCCCCCCCTCCCCACCAAAAGGGCAAATATCTATCCTAGCAGAGTGCTGCCCCCTGACATCTCAGATGCTCAGGTAAGAGCCACCCTCTCCAAAGCAAAAGACACAGCATCAATGGGACCAGACAGTGTCCCGGGCTGCGTCCTACATGAACTCCAAGAAGAGCTAAACCCAAACATAAAACTACTGTTCAATCTCAGCCTTACTACAGGATATGAACCCAAAGAGTGGCGTACAGCAACAGTGGTCCTTCTCCACAAAGGTGGTGCCTCAACGGATCCTGGAAACTATCTCCCCATAAGCCTGACTAGCTTGGTCTGCAAAGCTATGGAAAGGATCATCATGGAACTCATAAATAAAGATATTGGGGACCTACAGACACTGGATCCTACCCAGTTCGGCTTTGTTAAGGGCAGATCCTGCCTCTTAAACCTGGTTGATTTCTTTGAAACAGTCACCAAGGCCATTGACGAGGGGAAGGTGGTCCACACAGCCTACCTGGACCTCGCAAAAGCCTTCGATACAATACCCCACTCTGGCATTATAGATAAGCTCACCAGCTTAAATATAAACCCCTATGTCACTATATGGGTTGCAAACTGGCTCAAGGACAGAACCCACATGGTTAGAATTGCTGGAGCCATGTCAGACAGTTACAAGTGGCATCCCACAAGGCTCAGTCCTGGGACCTCTCTTGTTCGGTATATATTTCTCGGAGGTACAGGCCAACACGGAAGGACTGTGGCTGACCAAGTTCGCAGATGACTGCAAACTGGGCGCTATAATAGACTCTCCAACCGACACAAGCATCCTCCAAAAGGGCCTCATAGAAACAGACAACTGGTGCCAGAGCCATGGCCTCAAGCTAAACGCCAAAAAGTGTATAGTCATCCCCTTTGGCAAAAACAAAGTGCCAACAAATTACCACATAGGTGGTAATCCATTAAGTACAGAAGAAGTAATTAGGGACCTGGGGACCCAAGTTGATAGCAATCTCTCATTTGACAACCACGTGGCCAAAGTGGTTAGAAAAACATTTTATATAGCCCACCTAATCATGAAGGGATTCACATCTAGATCAGGGGAGGTCATCGTGCCTCTTTACTCATCCCTCATCAGGCCCATAATTGAGTACAATGCCCCTTTTGGGATGTACCTTACCAGACACCTGCAGCAACCAGAAAGACCCCAAAAGTACCTCACCAAGAGGATCAAAGGGCTCAAACAGATACCATATGCTGCCTGGTTAAAGAAACTCCAACTCTACTCAGTGGCATACCACCTGCTCAGAGGCAATCTGTGCCTGACGTATAAAGCCATGTCCAACCCGGAATTAATGGACATGCTGCACCTCAGAAAATCCAAATCCTATCGAGCTACGCACTTGAGAGACTTGAACCTCAGCACTGAAATAAATAGGACATGCTGGAGGGACAGATTCATAACCCAGAGGCTCCCTTCACTCTGGAATAAAATCCCAGTCCAGGTTAGGCAGAGTCCCTCATTGACTCTCTTCAAGAGGAATCTTGATGAGTGGATGGGGGATCGTAGGTTTACCCCGGGTGTCACTTCTGTGTCACTGTTAGACAGAGGCACAGTATACTAACCTCGAAAAAGGGCATAGCAAAATTAATTTAAAATGGGTGGCGAAAGCCAAACACACTCTGGCTAGGCTTATACATGCCCTAGGGCAGATAGCCTAGTATGAACCTATGAACCTATGAACCTATGAATTCCAGAAAACGTTGAGCAAAAGTGTTGGTACATAAGTAGTTTTCCCATTTAATGTTGGGGAAGTTGAAATTGCCCATTATTAGGGTGTTGGGTTGTACCCTAATATTTTCCATTGTATCAAGAAATGAGGAGTGGGAATCCTGGGGCATGATGGGGGATCTGTAGCAAGGTACAATTTGGATTATGGTCTTGCCCAGAGTTAGTTGCACTTGGATAATCTCGGATGCATTATGCTGAGCAACTAGCCTGGAGGTGTGGATATCCTTAATGAATATGGACACGCCTCCACCTTTAGTGTTTTGGTCCAGGTTAGTTGGCCAAAAGGTGTGGTATGAATTATAACCTGGTAATGCAGGGGTGCTCTCTGGAGACTTGAACCAGGTCTCTGTCACTGCACAGATGTCAATGCTCTCCATTTTAAGGAGTGCCTTGAGTGAATGTATTTTGGGGTTTAGACTTCTAGCATTGAGTAGCATTACCCTCAGATTTTGCTTGCTTGTACCTGTTATGGTGTTGAATTTGTCATTTGAACCTTGCCTAAAAAGGCACTATAGGGGTGGCAAGATCCTTAGCCAGAATCCGGAATCCCAAGGGTGACAGGTGCAGGCCATCTCTGGCAAAGCTTCATGGTCTGTCGATTATGTCATCCCAGGCAGACAGATACTAGATCAGATGCTGCACAACATGATCTTGCAGAAACAGCTGCAGCAGGATCATCACAGGGAAGGGACACACAGCCCCCCACCAGTGCCAAGGTCCCCTCAGCCACACCCACAGGGGGATTCAGAGGAGGAGCCCCTAAGGCTGTCCATGTAGGCAGACATAGGTGTGGCCAGTATGTCCTGGCCTTCGCAAAGAGGCAACGCATAGCACATGCACTGACAATCTAGGGTCCTAGGGACTGATGCCTTACTCCAACTCACATACATACTAAAAAGGATGCCATCCACACCACACAACCTGTACCTTACCATGTATTGGCTGTGTACTGCATACATTAGACAGAGCCAGCCTTGTAATAGAGGTATCTCAACTGCTGCATTCACGAGGTAACTCACTCTCCTTTTCAACAAATGTACGATGTACTAGACTATGGTAGCATATGTATGGACCTGCTGCATGTATGCAAGGCAATCGAGTCAGCTACTGGGCTACTTCCAGAGAACTAATAGCTATGTGGGACAACAGGTACCTGGAGGTTCTCACTCCTTGCCCTCTGATCACATTTCTAAAAATGTGCTTAGGGTGCATACTTTGTGTGTGCAAATAAGAATTTCTGTAACATTCCTTTCTGTATATCTCAGTATCAAATTGATTATTAGTTTTCTGTATAATTCTGACATCCAAGAAGTCAATTGGGAAAAGGAACTCTACATAGTGAATTTTAAAAATTGTGTGCTGTTGCCTAGTTTAGCAAAAAAGGGGTTGAAAGAATGACTGTCACCATCCCACAGCATAAAGTGGTCATCAACAAACCTTTTATAAAAGCCAAGTTGGCCCTGTATCTCAGTAACCACAAACTGTTCTTCCCAAGCTGCCATGACAATGTTGGTGTAGCTATGGGTACATAGTGTGCCCATAGCTACACCATCCCATTTGTCTATAGACAGTGTCACCGAACACAAATAGATTATTTTCCAGAATGAGTTCCATCAGTATGGCTAAGAAATCAATAAATTGATTGTTGTTTGTCCTATCTTTCAACAGATATTGTCTAAATAATACAATCCCTGGTCTATTGGGGATCATAGTGAAAAGGGATTTTACATCTAGGGTAATCATTAACCATTGTCTGTTCAAGTTAGCATTGCCAACAAACTCATGCAAGTCTACTAGAAATTATTTGGTGTCCCTCAATATAAAGCTATTCTTTCAAAAAACATATACATGTGTATATGTGTTTGGGGATGTACAAATATGCACACCTACATGCAAAATGCTGGGGTTATCTGCACCTAGACACACAACAGTTGTTTGAAGGTAACAGACCAAGGCCACATAGCGAATTAATCTACCCAGCCACAGAACCCTGTGCTTGTGGAATGTCACCCCTTAAACAGACAATAGTGAGCAGGTGGTGTAATATGCAATGGCTTCAAAGCAGGACTTGGAGAGGCCATATTGTCACTGGCCAATTGCCGACCTAGCAAACTGCATCCAACCATAAATAGCAATACTGGTAACTATACTCACATAGTAGGAGCATTAAAGGTACCCCACTACTAGGACAGTAGATACAATAACAGCATAAAGCAGGTTCACTCTGCAGGCCACACATGCTGTTTAATACAAGGCCACTTTGTGTAGCCCACAAGTACTGTCACATGTACGCCAGATGTAACTGGTGGTGTGTGCAAAAAGTACTGCGAGCTATAGTGTGCAATAGTAGGTAGGGGTTCTAATCTTACATTAGCCACTTTGTGTGTGTGTGTGTGTGTGTGTGTGTGTGTGTGTGTGTGTGTGTGTGTGTGTGTGTGTGTGTGTGTGTGTGTGTGTGTGTGTGTGTGTGTGTGTGTGTGTGTGTGTGTGTGTGTGTGTAGATATTTCCCTTACAGCAGTACAGACATCCCCATCTGGCCTATGTCTGTGCAATAGTCAATAATTTTATGGCCCTGTGACTTGCGTTCTCCTCAACATTTGTCTCCCTGTCATCACCTTCTGATGTCATCCACCTTAACAGCGCTGGCTGTTAATCTCAAAACAGATAAGCTCGATGGTGCATTCAGTAAGCACTTAGTGCTATAGTGTATACTAATAGATAGGTAGGGAGTCTAATCTCAATAAAGGCAACTGTGTGTGTACAAATATATTCTCATGCAGCAGTACACATATGGGTGTGCAACTGTCATGCTTTTTACTGCCATATCACTAACTTTATGCCCTAAATAGCCCACATCTACCTAGGCATAAATGCTATCACCCACCACCTACATTTGTATGTACAGAACACCCAGATGACACATATCAAGGGAAGCAGGCCTTGTTACAGGGTATGCACGGATGATTACTCTGACTGCCCCATTGTTCTGACTCACTGTTCTACAGATATGCACCTAGGTAACCACGCATGTACACAGCCATGCCTTGCTAATGTCATATGTCTGCTGTACTGCCATACCATCCTGTGCCACTGTATTGCCTCCAAGTTTCCATAGTTTAGCCACTCAGACCCCTGGAACAGAAACATGCACAGTTCTGTGAGACACCTGTCATTCTGCAACATTACCACCAATCTAACATCATGCAACAAAGGTACACAAAGTTTAATGTGTACTCATGACACATGCCTAGAGCACCTGTCATGGCATAACACTAGAGCACTACAAAACTACATGTAATGTAATATAGTCACCTTGTGCATCAGACACATATTTGCATGTCTCTGCATTGATAGTATGGATGGCAGGGATGTGGCACAGATATCAAATGCACAATGCGAGGTGTGGGGGTGCCAGAGGCCTGGGCTGTGCCAAACAGTTGGCAGCATGTGTATAAGTCAGGAAGGGGTGCTGGCTAACTGGGACATGGAGAGGTGCCGTGCATGTCTGTTGGTGACCTGCATGTGACAATGATGTTTGAGTGTGTGTGTGTGTGTGTGTGTGTGTGTGTGTGTGTGTGTGTGTGTGTGTGTGTGTGTGTGTGTGCGCAAGTGTGTGTACACAGTGTGTATGTTGGACAGCTGTGGACCATAGATGGCAGAGTGGACAGTTCACCATCTCCGACCATGATCCTTGTAACTAGGTCTGCCAGGAGTGGCACTGGCACCACCATGCCCTGGATCAGATGTAGTGCTACTAGCTGACGGTAACTGATGTCTGCTGGGCCCCTGTCCCCCATGAGACTGCTCAGGACCATGTTACCATGGCCTGCCACATTGTGGAGTGGACAGCATACACCCTTCTGTAGTGCTGGAGGTACTGCCACTATGGGACCATGAGTGTGCACAGCCACGTTGACTCTCAGCAGATGGTGTTGCTGACCTACGTCCACGTGAATGATGCCTGACTCCAACCAGATGTTCCAGCAAAGACAATGTGTGGACAAGGACTGATAATATCCCACTCCACCATCTGTCCACTACATCAGTGAAATGATCCATTGGGTCACCAATGTGGTGGAGGGAGTCACGGATGTCAGACTGTGCTGAAGCCATAATCCTGAGCATTCAGAATGTGCTTGTTCAATGGTGCATTCAGAATGTGCCTGTGCCTCCATGACAGACCGAAACATGCGTCTAGTGACCCATGATGTGACACCTATGACAGGTGGTGGATGAGCAGCAATCCTCCTCCTAGCACCCCTGTCAATCTGCCTGTGTGAGACCTCACCAGATCTCTGGCTATGGCCAGTGTCTACACTCACTGATGCAATAGTTGTCACACTCTCCTGTTTGATATCGCCACACCCTGACTGTCCGATATCAGTGGCCTCAGGGACTGGGTGTGTGGGGACAATGGGGGAGGAAGTGGTATGTCAACATATGGGACAGATTCAGCCCCAACAACCCCACCTTTGCCTCAGTATGGCCACCGTCATCATCAGAGTCCAATGAGATACTGATATCAGGTTGTGAGGGGGACACACTCCAATCCCCATGTTCACCTGTGAAGAGGAAGACAAAATAAGTACATTACTACCTGCACTATTTTGTATGGTAATCCACATATACCCATACAGCCGAGGAGCCACAACTGCATTACACATTCCACATCCTATTTCTGATCCCATGTACAACACATGAACAGACTACAACATACACAGAAAAGACAGGCCCCTTATAAAACACAATGCAGCTATGTCCAGTTAATGTTGCCAGTACTATACACCTGTGAGATAAGCAATATGTCTGTGTATCTGATAGACCTACACCTAAAACACACTGCACCCATCTTGAGCATGCAATGCCAGTTATAGTATCACTGTCTCAGGTATGTACCATCTCCATATTGTGTATGAACAGGCATCTGTGAGTGGTTGCCTCCTGTATAGTAGACTGCAGAGACCTTCTCAACAATACATGCAAATGTGTTACTGCTCTTGAAAATACACAACTGTGATTACCCATTCAGTGCACTTCAGTTAACTCCTCTGAAATGGAATTTGCAGGTATTGTACTCTGGCTAAGCATAACAGTTGTGCCAAGGCAAAATGGCAGCCCTTAAAATTCTTAAGGTATATATGAGCCATAAGACAACAGTATCACACTTACCAGGTACAGGACCTTGGACTCCGGCCACACCTGACATACCTATGGCAATGTGAGGGAGGGGTATTGTCAGCAATACCAAATGTGTCATTGTTACAGGGTAATATGTGCGTATATCAACATGTACAGTAGCTAAGGTTATACTGCCTACATTGATGACATTCTGAGTATGTGTACACAGCTGTGCATTAAAACATACCCCCCTCCCCAATGCAGATAGACCTGACACCCATGTACTGGTATTCAGAGGCTGCCACAATGACTGATACAGTATTACAGTGATGAACACAGGAAGCCTACCTGGAGACTACTCTGATGTGGATGCTGTGGCACCCAACTCCATGATGTATGGTGTGATGGATGGTTGGGCACCACTGGATGATCCCAGGTTTGCCAGAAATTCCTCTGTGGCTGAGAGTGGTTGTTCTGCTGCAGGCCCTCCACTGGTGGCATCATGGTCCCTGGCCACAGCAATAGCCCTTTGCCATGCAGCATTGACCATATCTGTTGCCCTGTGTCAGACCTGCTCCTAGGTTCTGTCCTGTAGCCCTATTTGTTTGACTGCTGTGACAAGGTCAGCCCACAGTGCTGCACATTGTTCATGATGTTGGCGACTCGATGACAGCAGAATATTTTGATGCAGTCTGAGGCCATCCAGGATATCATTGTTTTCAGCATCTAAAAATGGTGGGTGCCTCCTCTGATACATCCTTCCTGAAAGAGAACAAGAGGAGAATGCATCACAGGACCAGATACATGGATATCCACTATGTACAGACCCTGCAAAACCAAAATGACCAACACTATCCACTGCTACCTCCCACAGCATACCCTGCAGTCTACCAAAATGCTATGTGTGTGGCTATCACCAACATAGAGGCAATACCAGTTATGTCCCTGTGTGCCAGGGCAGAGTGTGCAGTAGGTCTTCACACTCATCAGTGCCATCTACTTGGGGTGTGTCCCTTTGGGCAAACTCCAACTTCTATGTCATACAGCCACTGTCAGACCAATAGGTGTGTGTTATTGCAAGTATATGGGGACAGTCCAGCAACACCAGTGTGCCACAGTGACAAACAGCCATGCAAACCTGCTGTAGTATATCTTCCCTATAGTCATCATACCTGTCCAGTACACAGATGTTTGTGGAATTTGTACATGTGCCTGATATATGTGGCCCTGTTGGCACAAACATGTGGATGTCTGGCAAAAGGTTGACCAATAATTGATGGTTGTTGTCAGAATATAGAGAATCTGAATGTCACATGCCAGAACGCTCAGAAAAAAAGTTATGCTACAGTAATATCTGTTACTCTATTCATACTCTTACTTTGTATGACCAATATGTACACTCTGTCACTGAGGTTAGGCCTGTGTCCACCCACTAACAATGGCTATGACCCGAATTCCTGCTGTAGGGAGTTGCCTGGTATGTTAACCATAGCTCTCAAGTCATGAGATACGAATGTCGACAAAACAGACACCTAGCCAGAGTATATCAAGGACAGTCAGGGACACCTTTACCATGTCTGAACTATTCCTGTGTGACATTCACAGACTGAGAGGGCTGAATGACAGTACATCATGTGATATGACAGCTGTGTCCCCCCTTACATACTGTCAATATGTGTAACTCACAATCCAGTAGTTTTGTGCAGGAGACGACCATTGTAGGAGGGAGTGAGAGGGTCAGAGGTGTGATTTCATTCACAGCAGGCACAGTTGAGAGGCCTGCCTGTAGCTGTTGGACAGCAGAGTATCACCAGCATGTCATTGTCAGAGATGTACTACAGGCCTGCTCTTATTCCCCATAACTGCATCCTCCCATCTGCATCCCATTATATGAGGACTTGTATGACATGCCTGGTAGAGTGATGTAATGTTTATATGAACAAATCCTCAAGAAAAAATCTTGTTAAATCATACTCTGTCTTGGGAAAGGAACTTACAGAACTGTTTCCCATAGGCATTTGCTTGTCTTTTGTAGGTCAAGCTCCTTAGCGGGTAATTTCCTGTGCACCAATCCATGGCTCAAACTTGCTAATTACATCCAACACAGCTGGATTGCATTTTCATTAGCCAATGGCATGGCACCACAGTGCAATATTTAAGGCCTTTATGCAGGCCTTGTCCCCTTTGTTAGTCTTTGAGATGGACATTAGTGAGGTGTGGAGAATACAGCATTGCAGAGGGTAGGTACAAATACTGTCCACTGTTGAGATTTATGAGGTATGTCCACAGTTTTGCATGCTATCTTTGGCCATTGTCAAATGACATTGTGATTATCTGGCAGTTCAGTGTTAAACATTGTGGGTTGAGGTCAGTAAGAAGAGACATGTGAGTGTCAGACATCATACCCATCAGAATATGCATGCTGCTGCAGTAGCTGCTAGTCTATCAGCTCATTATGTTTGTAGGGGCAAAGTGTGAAACATGTCCCTGTCACTAGACCTTTGCCCCCAACCCCTTTATGTACGGGTGTTGTCAAAATCCCTGTTCTAGGGGGTTGTGAGGTATAGTAGGTCTGTAGCAGGTAGCTTAACATACAGCTGCATACGTTGCAGGCTGCAGCTGCTGCTGCAGCCTAGGACACATAGGGGGAAGTGTGAACATTTTGGAGGACAGCAAGCTGTATGTGTCACTGAGGGATCAGTTTCAGCTCTGTCATTACAACAGAGCCAGAGTGAGGGTACCCATAACAGTCCAGTCGAGGCATGTGCTTAAGGTACATCTGTTATGTAACAGTGTCAATCAGAGTAATAGGGGACATATAGGTAGGCTGTAGGAATATGTGCAGTGGATCTCTACCTTCAGGCCTTTGACTTGCAAGCATGGGTAGCAGTTAATTCAGTAGCAGCAACCTGTTTTGGTTAAAACTGCATGAATCAGTCATTATTTGCTGTATTTACAAGAATGTACTTTAAGTGCAAAACACTGGATTTGAACCCAGGACTGCAGGTGGCAAAATGTACTGCATTCAAGGCATTTAACAGACAGAGTTACTGAGTCCGCTCTGCATCAATTGTATTTGAAAGATATACATGTACATGCATGCAGTCTGCAACACAGGATTTGCCTTAGCATGTGTTTTTTGAAGGGTATGAAGTGTGACACTCAAATGTCTGTCATGATTTCCAACTTCAATCTTTAATGACTTGTCAGTATTTTACCAGAAACATATGTTTTTGTGAAAAGCATGCCAAAACTAGGGGGTAAAACTGTGGACATTCTGCAACTGTCTGTACAGTTGACAGATATACCTGCTATCTCAGGCCTCACATACATCCAGTATTAGTTATTTGGCTATGTAATGGTGTAGTGCCTGCATCACAGTAGCAAGTACACTCTCATTTTTCCCATTATATGTACTTAAAGTGTGTCAGTGGCAATCAGTATATGTTGTTGGAAACAGCTGTTTTAATTTAGAGCTGAGTGGCCTGGTGCACTAATGAACTGTGCTGTAGTTGACAGGGGTCTGTGTTTAAGACGTGACAGGGGAGATTATTTTGCAGATGTGCCTAACACTCTGAAAAACACATAAGATGATTAAGGCACTTTAAGCAGTTTTCAGTGGGTTTGCATCAGTTTGCATGGCACACCGCATTGTGGTGGTTTCCTTTGCTCCATGCAAACCCGCGCTAATAATAAAAAAAGAAAAGAAAAAGTGGGTGATAGGAAAGTGGTGAAATGGGAGCAAGCAGGGAGAAAAACATACTGAAAGGCAGGTAGGGTTTTGCAGGAAGGGTGTAGGAAAGTACCATAGCTTTCCATTTCTTGTACAACAACAGCTGTGCAGGTTTTACAGAATTTGGAATTTTAGAGCTTCACACCCCAGAGAGAGGGGTGAGTATAACATAAATGTGTTCATTAATTAATGTAATAATTAGTTGTGTCCAGTGGACATGTGTGCAAAATGGAGAGCTATGTATAGGGCGGTATTTTCTTTTTTTGTGGGACAGGTGCCTGAGAGGAGAGAGTGGAATGTTGGAGAAAGGATATAGGTACATTTGGGGAAGTAAGCCGGGTAGGAGAGGTTGCATTTGCAAAGAGACAAGACAGCATACAGGGGTGGTGTGTGACACATGAGAGGGTAAACAACTTGGATGGGCTGGGTATTGTGGAATCAGAGATGAATGTGCCTCCAGGTGGCAGCCACATGACTGAGATCTCCACTCATGGGCAGGCAACACTGCTCGTTCACTTCCCCAAAGGTGGCCGCACTGGAGGCTGGGTGCCAGACCCTCAGGCCACACCAGGTTGTCCAATCTGCCCACAGTCCAGTGCAGGTGTTGTTCATAACTCCTATGCACAATACTGCACATCATGACCGGTAGTTGATCCTGGGCAACAACCCCCCCCCTCTGCCCCTGATGCCAGGGGGGAAGGGCCCCATCCCCTAAGGCAGTTCCACCTGAAGGTGGTGCAGGGCCAGTGGAAGGAACACCGTCGCCTTGGGTCCCTGATGAGCTGGAACTCAGTGCCACAGCCTGCTGAGGTAGGATCGGTGGATCACCAGGAACCGGCCTACCCAGACTTGCTGTGGGTATGGAGGTAGAGCAATAAACATAGGTGAGTTATGAACAAAACCATTGTTAGTAATAGCAGCATGCCAGAACATTGTACATAACCCCATTACAGTTAAATGTATATTATGTGAAACCCGGCAGTAAGCAACAGAACAGCCAGCATATTAACAACATACCAGTAACAGGTCAACAGAATAGATAATTCAACAAGATATGCTACTATGAAACCATAGTAATACATAGCATTAATAAAACACATGCATAACATTAATAAAACACATGCCTAAAATACAGTTTTTGGAACAACATATGTTAACAGTAAACAATAACCAATATATAACAATAATAAATATGTAAAGATAAGAGGTGGAAAGAGAGAGAGAGAATACAGTCCATTAATTCATGGGCTATATAGCTGACAACAGTAATGCTAGCTAATGTACAGGTCTGTCCTTTCCTTATGTGTAAATGTGCTTGTGCCCTATAGCTCCTGTAGCACATATATACATCTCAAGATATCTGCATGGGACACTTTGGGCCAAGCAGTAACACCTTCAGGTACACAACTACAAAGTACAGTTACACATCAAGTAGATTTATATAGCTACCAAGGAGTACTGGTGGCTAATGAACTATTAATTTGATATTGACATGTAGTCATGTCAATGATACATCCCTGACAGAGGGATTATACAACAGCAAGTACAATTCATGACAGCGTGACACTTGAGAGACATGCATGTGTGTTCAGTATAGAGTGTATACAACTATCATGCCATGTTTGGCAGGCATGGAGAATGTACCTAATAGCACTGACTGCAGGGGACATATGCATCACATGCAGTAACTGACACATGTCAATTTCTGCGTGCCACACCATGCAAACATAAAAAAAAATTAAATAAATTTAATACATATGCATACATTGATATACTGCACTTTGACAGTGCAGGGGATGTGTTATTCATCTCCAGAAATAGTAACACACTCCCTACACTGATTCAATAACCATCTCTCAGTAATTCACCTTCATTAATATGCATAGTGCACTACCAAGGGGGAACTGGCCACAGTACCTTCCATGTAGGCTGTACACGATGCCTACATGGATTTTATTAAATCTGGAGATATGTGTACACTGTTCTGAGTGAACAGACAATATAAGCATAACTCACATGTTCTCCTTCCTAACTGTTTTTTTCTTACTGATTTTCTTGCCGCATTAAATATTGATAGAGATTCATAAAGGTTACCACAAAGTGTAGACAATGGGCCAGATTCACGAAGGCTTGCACGGAGTCTAAGAGTAGTGTAAGACTCCATGCAGCCTTCGTGATCCAGGAACAGCCCAAAGTCCGTGTAAGAGACAAGCTAAAACATCTCTTACGCGGAGTGGGCGTGGATAAGATAATCACCTCACTTGCAGCCGAATAGCATGCAAATGAGGATGATTAGCGATCCAGGAAGCCCAGAACAGCCCGTGTAAGAGCCGTTTTAGCTGCAGAAATGTACTCAGTTGACAACTGAGTACGTTTCTGCAAAAACTGCAATGGAGCCATGTCAGCTCCAAATAAAGGGTGCATATGTGTCAGGCAGCATGCCAATGGCCAAATATGTGGCCATTGACAAAGTAACCTGATGCAAATATATTAAAAATATTATTATTTTTTTTTCGGCGATTGCCGATGTTTAAACCCAGCGCAGCCCGCCAAACGGGCTGCACTGTATAAAACATAAAAACGAAGGTTATAAACCCATAAATGTGGGTTTTATGCAATAAATGGAATGTCAATGCAGGGATCAGCACACCAAAACCAACATGGCCACCGTGTAGTGGTTGCTAAGGGGGGAAGCTGAGTCTAAGACATATAACTAAGCATTAGTAGGCAATCTGATGCAAATGAGTGTTAGGATACTGAATTCCACTGTCACATAGCAAATGAGCACAGTCTGAGTAGTGTAAGAGTTACAGAAGGGGGAGGAACAGAGTAGGAGATAGGTGACATCACAGGGGGGAATGGTAGAAAGAAATGCAGTTCATTGGAGGTCAGAGTTACATGACAGATGTCAGACAGATATCATGGAAAGAGGTGTGCCACTAGATAAGCATGAGAAAGTCAAGAAATGGAAGGTGTACACTGTTGCCTACACTGAAGTTTCTTGCTGGGCGTGCATGCGCATGTGTGCGCGCCATGAAGCGCGAGTAAGGCAGTGTGCGCACGTGTAAGGCAGACTGAGCATGTGGGAGCATGTTGGGAGATGTTTAACACTGTTTGTGCGGGTCTGCATGCGTTTTAATCCGAATAAGAAGATTCTGAACCGTGTAAGCATGTGTGTGCATGTGTAAGCCACTGTGAGCGTGTTTCTGCTGGTTTGCAGACGGCTCCTCCCTGAGGAAACAGAAAGGAAAAAGGAAGGAACAGATTTAGGAGGAAGCTAGCTGGGAATACTGCTGGAGCTAGCAGGTGAAAACAATTAGAAGCAGGCAATTACACAGGCAGAATAGTAGCCCAGCCCAGCACTTAAAACTCTGCAAACAGCAGTGCAGGATGTTTCTCTCAAGAGACACTGCAAGACAGGAGTAAGCTATTAGAAGTGAAAACTGAAAAAGCTGAACTCAGAGCAGAAATGTTAGGGGCTGCCATAGCTGTCATAATGAGACATAGGCGACTTGCTGAGGGTGGTGACAATGCAGATGGTGCCAGACAACCCACAGTGAGGAGACGGACAAGAGTGTACAGGCCCAGGGTCACCTACCATGGGTTACATGAGCTGGAGATAGTAGAGCGCTATAGAGTGGACAGAGACTTCCTGCAGCAAATAGTGGAGCTGTGCAGGCCACACCTCACACACAGAACCAACAGAGGGGAAACCATCCCAGTGCAAACCAAGGTATGTGTTGGCCTAAGAATACTAGCAACAGGTACCTTCCAGAGACCAACTGGTGATTTGATGGGGATATCACAGGCATCAGCCTCCTGGGTACTGCACCAGTTCCTGGATGCCATGTCAGCACATGTCAGTGATCATGTATATTTCGCCAATGCCCGTGAAGTAATGGCCAGCAATATGCGTCTCTTCCAGCAAATAGCAGAATACCCTGAGGTAGTGGGTGCAATAGACTGCACGCACATACGCATCAAAGCACCAGCCGGTGAGCGGGGTAGGGCATACATCAACCGCAAGGGCTTCCCCTCCATCAACTGCCAGGTCGTGTGTGATGCCCAGGGCATAATAAAGAATGTGTGTGCTGGCTGTCCTGGGAGCTACCATGATTCCCACATCTGGCATTTGACGCAGCTGTACCAGACATTTGCCAGTGGGGACATGCCGCACGGACACCTAGTGGGGGATGCAGGTTATGCACTGGAGCCGTGGCTGATGACACCCATCAGAAACGCACACACACCTGAACAGGAACGCCATAATGAGGCACACACACAAACACGTAATGTAATAGAGCGTGTGTTTGGGCTGCTCAAGTCATGGTTCCGGTGTCTGGACACATCTGGTGGAGCCTTGCAGTACACACCAACTACATGTACCCAAATTGTCATGGTATGTGCTATGCTACATAATATGATCTTGCGAAAACAGCTGCAGCAGGACCAGCATAGAGCCGGGCCAAACAGCCCCCCACCATTGCCAAGGCCATCACAGGCAGAGCGTGACTTGGAGGGGGAACAACCTGAGCCTGCCCCAGTAGGCAGAAGGAGGCGTGCCCAGTATGCCCTGGCCTTGGCAAAGAGGCAACGCATAGCACATACACTGGCTCAGTAGGAACCCTGGGAATGATACCCCCTCTGACTCACTCAAATAATAACATGGATGCCTACAATGACATGACCTGCTCACAAACATGTACAGGGAAGTGTAATATGCGCATCCGACAGAGGCAGCCCTGCAGCACTACCTGAGGCATGAATGCCATGTGTTAAGTAATGTAACACCATGTACTATATGAACACCTGAGGACCCTGACTAACATCCTACCCTCACCAAGCATCATGCCACAATATGACAATGAGATGATCAAGTGCAATAATTGACTGAAGTATTGCAGTTAGTCAAAGGGGATCCAATGTGGGCCAGTCTGGGATGACATGCTGAGCATGACATGATGCTCCACCTGCTAGGACTGGCGTGCACCTATCAGTGCAGGCCGTATGGATACTGGCAAAGGCTGTTGTTACCCACAGTGTGCCATGAATAGGTAAGGCTCAAAACACAAACCTATCTCCATAGGTATCAGAAGGGATAAGAATAAGATAAGGGATAAGTCAAAACAGCAAGATGCATGCAGTCTAAACTCACCCAGTATGGAGAATGTTGATATCTGTGCTGTAACAGAAAACTGAGTCAAGGCTCACAACAGCACCCTAACACTACCAGGTTACACCTCATACTGTGCTGTACAGACTCAAAACATGGGACAAGCTACAAAAGGAGGGTGACTAGCAAGAATTGTCAAGGATAACCACACCCCATGTTGGTACCACAACAAGAAGCAGCATGGACTAGCCATGGTCAAGTAACAGTGGCTAAAACTGCCCCCCAGTTTATAGCCTGCTACAGACTACTGTCCCAACACCAGGAACTGCACCTGGCCTATGCTGGAATACATGAATATATCAAGTCCTCCAAACCACATTATATTGGGTGACTGAAAATACCCAGACATAGACTGGGAGCATTATACTAGCTCCAACAGTGTAGGGCAAAAGTTCATAGAATCCATAAACCAAAAGGCCAAGGAACAAAGTACCACTCCCACAAGAGGGGTAAGCATACTGGATGTGATAATCAGCAACATGGGTACTGGATGGCAAGACGAGAAGTGTATTGCTCACTGGTAAAACCAGACCATAGAGTAATCACACTGGATATACAAATCCTGACCACAGTCCCTGGCCAGAAAACCACAGTGGAAAACATGTGTAAAGCAATATTTGCACTCCTCCAAACTGATGTGGAATCCATTAAAGGTCCTGTGCAGGTGCAAAATATGGGCCACACCTCAGAACCTGTAATACAGCCATTCCATGAACACTGCCAGGAATGCTTGGATTATGCAATCCTAAATTAAAACAAGACACAATGCCATACACACAGGCATCTGGCATGGTGGACACCAGCCATAACCAAACCATGCAAGAGAATGAGGAAGCTACTACATGATAGAGCAAACATAAACAATGAAGTAATCACTGATCAGTAGTATGGCAATAAAATATGTCCACACATACAATACACTAAGGCCAGCCACAACAAGTTGAATCTGTGAATCCTGAGGCAATGTTACACCTGCCCCAAGTACACAGACAACCCGCAACTCCACCCAAGAAATACAAATATATGTGAGAGATGCAACCATCTATCCAAACTGGAGGCTCAGCTCCCTCAACCCAGTACTCCCAAAACTAGTCAGGGGGAGAAGGTAACCACACACACCACAAACACAGTCCCACATAGACCTATCACAACTGCAAACCAAACACATAAACACAGAAAAACATTCCCGGAGGCACAAATTACAAACACAACACACCAACAGAGGCCTCTAAAGCAGACACCCAATCAAACAACCTCCAAACATAGCACATGCAACACATAGTACACAAAGCTGGTGTGCCAAACAGTCACAGGCCAGAAGGAGAAACAACATGCCTGATACAGTTGTAATAGGTGACTCCATAGTCAGACACACTGCTGTCCCGCACACCAGACTGAACAAGGGAAAGGGTACAGTAAGCTGCCTGTAGGCTGCCACAATACGCCACATAACAGAAGTATGCAGGTTACTCCAAAGCAAGTAGAAATATGATGCAGTCATAGTCCATGCTGCTGTGAATGACCTGAGATGTACCTCCCTAGACTACATGAAAAGAGACATAGATGAGCTCTCTGATTATGTAGTCCAGGCCAGTATGACACTCACCGTTTGCAGCATCCTACCCTTACCAAGAATAATGCCACAGTACAAACATGGAAGGATCAGTCATAGCAAGTGGCACACTTACTGGTGTCATTCCAAGGGGATCCAATGTCTGTCTGCTTGGGATGTCATGCTTGACAAGCCATGCAGCTGTTCTTGGGATGGCTTGCACCTGTTACCCCTGGGCGTCTGGATATTGGATAAGGCCTTTGCCACCTCCATAGAGCCTTTTGTAGGCAAGGCTGAAAAGACTAAACCACCACCCTAGAAAACATAAGTGGAAAGAAACATAAGGGTAATGCTGACCAATGCCAGATGTGTAAACCCCAATATGCATGCTCCCAAGGCCATCCCCAGTATGGAGAACATCGATGTCTGTGCAGTGACAGAAACCTGCTGCAAGCCTCCTGACAGCACACCAGCACTACCAGGTTATACCACATATCATGTGTCATGGCCCCAAAACCTGGAACAAAACATAAAAGGAGGGTGAGTATCCATATTCAGCACAGACACCCATACGTCCAGGTAACTGACAATGCACAAGGCATTGGAGTCCACCCATGTGCAACTAACTGTAGGCAAGACTGCTGTACAGTCTGTAGCATGCTACAGACCACACTCTCACACACTGGAACCCCACCCAGCCGTCCTGAAGACACTGGACAGTATGAATGTCCCACCAAATACCAAACAAGGTACCACAAATTACCACATAGGTGGTAAACCATTATGTATGGAAGGAGTAATCAGGGACCTAGGGACACAAGTGGACAGTAACCTGTTATGTGACACTCACATTGCCAATGTGGCTAGGAAGACTGTCTACATTTGACACCATATCAGGAAAGGATTCACATCTATGTCAACAGAGGTCATTGTGCCCCTATACTGTTCTCTTATCACACCCATAATCTAGTACAATGCCTCATATGGGATGTACCTTACCTGACACCTGCAGCAGTTAGAAAGACCTCAAAGGTACCTCACCAAGAGGATAAAGGGTCTCAAATACATGTCATATGCTGCCTGGCTGTAGACACCCCAGCTGAATGCAGTCACATACTGCCTACACAGAGGCATTGCATGCCTGTTGTAGAAGGCCATGCCCAACACAGGAGTAATGGACATGCTCCACCCCAGAAAACTCAAAGCCATCGGAGCTGTGAGAGTGAGAGATGTCAACCTCAACAAATAATGAAATAGGATGTGCTGGGGGGACAGATACATAATCCAGAGGCTCCCCACACCCTGGACCAAAATCCCACTCCATGTTAGGCAGAGCCCCTCACTGACACTCTTCAACAGGAATCTTGCCAAGTGGATGGATGGTTGTAGAGTTACACTGGGGGTCTTCACTGTGTCATGTCCAGACAGAGGCACAGCAAAGCAAATCATAAATGGCCATAATATTCACATAGCAAGGGGTGGCAAAAGCCACACACACTCTGGCTAGGCTAACAAATGCCCTAGGGTGGATAGCCTAGTACGAACCTATGAACCTATGAAGATACAAATTGTACAGGACACTAAGGATCATCCCAAGGCTTTCACAACTGATGGTAGGAACCGTGTTGGGAATTCACAGATATGCTCTGAATCACACAAATATCACAAACACACACACATATTGCCAACATACATCCTGACAGGTGCAGTGCAACCCCCCCCCCCCCAGAATGCAGCATATCTATCCCAGCAGACTGCTGGCCCCCTGACATTGCAGATGCTGAGGTAACAGCCAGCATCTACAAAGCAAAACACACAGCAGCAATGGTATGAGATGGTGTCCTGGGCTGAGTGCAACATGGACTCCAAGATGAATGGAATGCCAAATCACACTACTGCTCAATGTCAGCCTTACCACAGAATATGTACCCAAAGAGCAGTGTACAACAACAGTGGTCCTTCTCAACAAAGGTGTTGCCTGAATGGATACTGAAAACTACTACCCCAGAATCCTGAGAAGCTCGGTCTGCACAGCAATGGAAAGGATCAGCATGTACCACAGATGTAAAGATATTGGGGACCTACTGACACTGGACCCTACCCAGTGTGGCTTTCTTAAGTGCAGATCCTGCCCCTAAACATGTTTGGCTCAATTGAAACAGTCATTAAGGTCATTGATGAGGGCAATGTGGTCCACACAGCATAGCTGGACCTTGCAAAGGCTTCTATACAATACCCTACGTGTTCATTATAGATAAGCTCACCAGCTTAAATATAAACCCCTATGTCAGTAGAGGGGTTGCAAACCAGACCAAGGACAGAACAGACATAGTCAGACATGCTGCAGCCATGTCAGAATACAAACCAGATATAACTGGCATCCCACAAGGCTTGGTCCTGGGATCTCCCTCATCTGGTATATATGTCCCATAGGTACAGGCAAACATGGAAGGACTGTGTCTGAACATGTTTGCAGAGGACTACAAACTGCTCACCATATATGATCCCCCAGCTGACACAAGCATCCCACAAAAGGGCCACATAGAAACAGACAACTGGTGTCATAACCATGTCAGCAAGCTAATTGCAGAAAAGTGTATAGTCAGCCCCCGTGGATATACAGTAAGTGCCCACCAATTACCACATAGGTGTTAACCCATTATGTAGTTAACATGTAATGAGAGACCTGGGGACACAAGGTGATAGATATCCTGCATTGGACAAACATGTGCTGTAGTGTTTACAGAAACATACCATATACCCACCTAATCATGAAGGTTGTCAGATCTAGATAAGGGGAGGTCATTGTGGCTCTGCAGTCATCCTCCATCAGCGGTGCAATTGACTACAATAGCCCCTGTGGGATGTACCTCAGCAGACACCTCCATCAACCGTAAAGTCCCCAACAGTACCTCACCAGGAGTATCAAAGAGTTTGCACAGATGCCATGTGTTGCCTCTGTTGCTGGTATCAATAAACATGCTGCACCTTGTACAATCTGAATGGCAGTGAGCTATGCACATGAGAGACCTGAACCCCAGCACTGACTTACATAGGACAAGCTGTACTGCATGATCCATAACACAGAAGCCACCCCCACCCATGAGTGAACTCCCAGTACAGGCTACCCATAGAGTCACTTATCAATTTTCCTCAATAGGAATCTTGATGAGTGGATGGGAGATGGTAGCTTTATCCTGGGTATCACTGTCATGCTACAGGTAGTCAGAGGCACAGTATACTAACCATGACATATGTCATGGCAAACTCCACTTACAATGTGTGTTGAAGGACAAACACACTCCAACTAGCATTAGACATGGACTAGGGCACATCGCTAGTGTTTGCAAATGTACACTTATGTTGTGGAATACACTACCAATGTTGGACAAGCCTGGTTTAAGTAGTTCATATCTGAACAGAATGCAACATGGTCAGATGTACACAACTGGCCCTTAACCAGGCTGTTGTGCTCACTATCGAAATGTAAAGCAGTGATAGCACTAAAGCCCAGGATACTGTCCACCACAGTCAAAGTACTACCAGTACACTATACAGTACTACAGTGTTAGGTCAGTGTGAAAGGATGTTGACAACTGTATGCAAAGTGTCCCATGCAAACACTGCAGGCACAGTATAATCCTGTTGTGTTCACACACAAAGCAGTTGTACAGTAACTACACAACATGACACACAACACACAACCATAAACGGGTGATATTTGTTGAAGTTCACACTCATCCACAAATGTGGTGGGCTGCAGAGTTCAACATATGGAATGCTCACACTGGGCATGCTCACACACTTTGATAAATGAGACATATGTCAGACAACATGCCATGGGAAGGCTGAACTGGGCATGCTCACACACTTGGGCCAAATCTCAGTTTAGCAGTTGGACACACATATCTGGTATTTTTACGTGTTATTCCAGGAACCAACCACATTACAGCAGTCTGCCCAGTGCACACAGTTAAATGACTACAGAGACATACGTGATATAGTGGATCCCTCCCATATGCAAACATCTTCCACAGATGCACAAGTTGTTCATACAAACAGGGAATGCTATGGCAATAAAGATGTGCAAACAGTCTATCAGCAACAAATAATGTGCATTTGACAATTAAACATATGGGTGTAGAGGTCAACACTAGGCTGTTTGCCCTAGGGAATGACAGCTTAGCCAGAGTGTGCTTGGCGTCTGCCTCCCCACAGGATGCACATTCCCCTTTCTAAACACCGATGATGTCAGCACCCTATAAGTACAGCAGGAGAAAAGAAATCACCCAGTAATGTGAATAGCGTGCTCCGCTAATGTGTCCGTTCCAAGTGTCATAACATAGTTAGGTAGGGGTTTGAATCCTGCAAATGCTTAGTGTGAGGGGGATTGGTGTGTGTGTAAGTCTGTGGGAGAGAAATGTTCCTTTTGGCAACTGGGAAAACACACTACAGGATGCACATTCCCCTTTCTAAACACCGATGATGTCAGCACTCTATAAGTATAGCAGGAGAAGGGAAACCTCCCAGTAATGCGAATAGTGTGCTCCACTAATACGTCCGTCTCAAGTGTCATAACATAGTTAGGTATGGGTTTGAATCCTGTCAATGGCAAGTGTTTGTCTGAGGGGGATTTGTGTGTGTGAGAGAAATGTCCCTTTTGGCAACTAGGAGAACAGACTACAGGATGCACATTCCCCTTTCTAAACACCGATGATGTCAGCACTCTATAAGTATAGCAGGAGAAAGAAAACCTCTTAATAATGCGAATAGCACACTCTGCTAATGTGTCTGTCTTGAATGTCATAACATAATCAGATAGGGGTTTGAATCCTGCAAATGGTAAGTGTGTGTTTTTAGCTGAGGGGTGTTAGTGTGTGTGAGGAAAATGTCCCTTTCGGCACCTAGGTGAACAGACTTCAGAATGCACATTTCCCTTTCTAAACACTGATGATGTCAGCACCCTATAAGTATAGCAAGAGAAGAGGAACCTCCCAGTGATGCAAATAGCACACTCTGCTAATGTGTCCGTCTTGAGTGTCATAACATAGTCAGATAGGGGTTTGAATTCTGCAAATGGCAAGTGTGTGCTTTTGGCTGAGGGGGGTTAGTGTGTGTGAGAAAAATGTCCCTTTTGGCAACTAGGTGAACAGATTACAGGATGCACATTTCCCTTTCTAAACACTGATGATGTCAGCACCCTATAAGTACAGCAAGAGAAGGGAAACCTCCCATAATGCGAATAGCACACTCTGCTAATGTGTCTGTCTGGAGTGTCATAACATAATCAGATAGGGGTTTGAATCCTGCAAATGGAAAGTGTGTGCTTTTGGCTGAGGGGGGTTAATGTGTGTGAGAAAAATGTCCCTTTTGGCAACTAGGTGAACAGACTACAGGATGCACATTTCCCTTTCTAAACACTGATGATGTCAGCACCCTATAAGTACAGCAAGAGAAGGAAACCTCTCAGTAATGCGAATAGCACACTCTGCTAATGTGTCTGTCTCGAGTGTCATAACATAATCAGATAGGGGTTTGAATCCTGCGAATGGCAAGGGTGTGTTTTTGGCTGAGGGGGTTAGTGTGTGTGAGGAAAATGTCCCTTTCGGCAACTAGGTGAACAGACTACAGGATGCACATTTCCCTTTCTAAACACTGATGATGTCAGCACCCTATAAGTACAGCAAGAGAAGGGAAACCTCCAAGTAATGTGAATAGCACACTCTTCTAATGTGTCCGTCTCGAGTGTCATAACATAGTCAGATAGGGGTTTGAATCCTGCAAATGGCAAGTGTGTGTTTTTGGCTGAGGGGGTTAGTGTGTGCGAGGAAAATGTCCCTTTTGGCAACTAGGTGAACAGACTACAGGATGCACATTTCCCTTTCTAAACACAGATGATGTCAGCACTCTATAAATATAGCAGGAGAAGGAAAACCTCCCAGTAATGCGAATAGCGCGCTCTGCTAATGCACCCGTCTCAAGCATCATAACATAGATCGGTAGGGGTTTGAATCCTGCAAGTGTGTTTGTTTGAGGGGGGTTAGTGTGTGAGGAGAAATGTCTCTCCTGGCAACTAGGAGAACAGACTACAGGATGCACACTCCCCTTTCTTAATACCGATGATGTCAGCACTCTATAGGTATAACAGAAGAAAGGAAACCTCTCAGTAATGTAAATAGTGTGCTCTGCTGATGCATCCATGTCAAGTATCATAACATAGTTAGGTACGGGTTTAAATCCTGCAAGTGTGTGTGTTTGTCTGAGGGGAGGTTAGTGTGGGTGCAGTTGTGTGTGAGGGAAATGTCCCTTTTGGCAACTAGGAGAACAGACTACAGGATGCACATTTCCCTTTCTAAACACTGTTCAGCTGAAGGCCATGGCTCTGGCACAAGTTGTCTGTTTCTATGATGCCCCTTTGGAAGATGCTTGTGTCGGCTGGAGAGTCGATTATGGTGGCCAGTTCGCAGTCATCTGCATATTTGGTCAGCCACAGTCCATCCTTGTTGGCCTGTACCTCCAATAAATATATACCAAACAAGAGAGGTCCCAGGACTGAGCCTTGTGGGACACAACTCGTAACTGGTTTGGAGTCTGGCATGGCTCCAGCAATTCTAACCATGTGGGTTCTGTCCTTGAGCCACTGTGCAATCCATCTAGTGACATAGGGGCTTATATTTAAGCTGGTGAGCATCTCTAGAATGCCCAAGTGGGGTATTGTTGTGAAGGCTTTGCAGGTCCAGGTAGGCTGTGTGAACCACCTTCCCTCGCCAATGGCCTTGGTGACTGTTTCAAAGAAATCAACCAGGTTAAACCTGGTAGTGCTGGTGTGCTCTCAGTAGCCCTGAACCAGGCATCTGTTACTGCACAGATATCGATGTTCTCCATGCCAAGGAGAGTTTGGTGCATGCATCTGGAGGTTTAGACTTCTGGCGTTGGGTAGCATTACTCTTAGTTTCTTATCCCTTGTGATACCTATGAAGGTGGGTTTGTCATTTGAGCCTTGCCTAACATAGGCACTATGGGGGTAGCAAGAGCCTTTGCCAATATCTGAAAGCCCAGGGGTGACAGGTGCAGGCCATCCCTAGCGAAGCAGGTAGTTCAACAGAAGATGAATATGTGAAGGTGAAGTGCCTGTGATTAGTTAGCAGTAGCATATATGACTGCTCACGTGGACACATGCCAGGTAAGTCATATGCACTGTGTCACAGGCAATGTACATGTGAACAGGACAAACAGTGACATCCTGTCAAGTCGGACATGGACATACATATAGTAAGCTATGCAGATGGCACTAGGAGTCCACAGAAGCTCTATAACTATGCATTGCAGGTGTGATCAGTATTCCAGGGTAATTGCAAGCAAACATGCATGCAAACATAGCTACAGTAAACAGGGCTGCATGTAGTCCATTGTACAACAAACAAGCTGTACCACTTCCACTAGGTAACACTGCAAATATGCAGGCACTATGCACATGTGCATGGAAATACATGGGTCAGATGGCTAGGGTCCAGTCTCAGCGCACACAAGTGTACAGACCATGTACTGTCAGGATGTACAATAACTGGATGGAAACCCATGTGCTCATACCTGCAGTAATACACATGTCAAATAACAGACACTGAGCCTTCACTCAGTGGTTCCATACTTAGTAGGATGTATGCTACCTGGCCTGCCACCACAGTATCCCTGACATATATGGGGACTCTCCCTCCTGTGACAGTTAGTTTTGTGTGTTGGGGCTGTCTAGCATGGTATGAGATGTGAGCATGCAGTGCTAGGGTGCTCCTGTGTGTCCTGTACCAGTCGTGTAGTACTGCACACATATCAACATCCTCAAACATCTGCATTGCAGAGTCCAGTGTGGGCAACATGCCACTTGCAATTTACATGTCCATCATTGCGTATTACTACATTCATTACCTTATCCCCTGTGCTACCTATGTATGTAGCCTTCTGTTGACATCATTACCACCAGTATGCCAACATGTGCAGATGATACACTATGGTAATTACCATGGGTGTAGACAACAGTACATGACAATCACACACTTACTGCATCAGGCATGTTGTGATATACCCACAATTAATTCAGCATGCAGTACTGTTAACAACATGATACTATTACTACACATCTATGTGGTCACCCCGTGCATCAGCAACATGTTAACCTGTACCTGCACAGTTGTTACAGATTGCAGGAGGTGGCACAGTTTCATCATATGCACAGGGTGTGAACTTGGTATGCCTGAGTCAGCCACCGATACCACCGATTGACATGTATGTGTATGTGTGTTGGTGAGGGACAGCAGTAGAAGGTGGGGCAATGTTGATGCAGTGTGTGCATGTATGCGGTAGCCCTAGGTGTTGTCAATTTGCATGTGTGTATGGATGCACACAGTTCCACCTCATGGCTGCCATATACTGGTGTTTGTGGACAGCCACAGACTGTACCTGCCAGGTCATACAGATCAGTGTCTCTGGCCACGGACACGGTACCTGTGCCTTGCAGGGGTGCTACGGACCGTATCCAGTACCAACCCAGACTGGGTACTGTCATCAGAAGCAGGTGTTCATTGACTGGACACAGATCCCTGTCGGGCCTGGCCAGAGCCACATGCACGTGGTCTCCTGGGGCGGTCTGATGACAGCACAGACCCAGCATTGCTGGGGCTGCTACTGGCACTACGGGGGCGGCTGCGGCCCTGTTGTCATCCGTGACGACTGCCAGCTGCTGCTGTTGCTGGCATATGGCCACGTCGACGCCTCAACCGCCCACCATCGCCCTGGCTCATGGACATGTAGTTGTGGAACCGGTCTAATATGTCCCCACAACGTCTGTCTATGACATCGGTGAAATCACGGATGGCAGCCACAATGTCACACATACTGTCAGTCATGGCTGTGCGACATGCTGTCAGCTCCCTCAGACCCTGTCTGGTGTACCGTTCCATACGTGACTGTGCCTGCATGACAGCCCGAAACATAGCTGAGGTTGTAAGACCTCTGTGGGCATGTCTGACAGGGGCAGTACGCCCATGGATGCTCCCACGAGAACCCCTGGACATCTGTCTGTGTGGTACCATCTCTGGGCCATGCCCATGGCTGCTGTGTGGGGAGGCATGTGCCACAGATACCACATTACCCTGGTCAATGCCCACTGTATGCTGTCCATCACCTAGGGACATTGGTGACAAAGGGTGTATTGGCAGGATAACTGTGCGCATTGATGGGGTCGACAGCTGTGTACTGTCAATCGGCTGACCAATGGCGGATCCTGGCATACCTTCCTGTGCCATTACACAGATGTCATCATTATCAGTACCCACAGCACCTGATTCAGGTTCCCTGCTACATGACACCAGAGCAGCACCAGAACCTGTGGGAGGGAAACAGGAAACACAGTTTACAATGTCTACACATTACCAGTGATGCACACATGCACACATGCACACATGCACAGGTGCACACATGCACAGGTGCACACATGCACACATGCACAAGTGCACACATGCACACATGCACACATGCACAGGTGCACATGTGCACAGGTGCACACATGTACACATGCACACGTGTACACATGCACAGGTGCACACATGCACACATGCACACATGCACGGGTGCACACATGTACACATGCACACGTGCACACATGCACACATGCACACATGCACAGGTGCACACATGCACACATGCACACATGCACACATGCACACAGTTTCACACAATTGTACAGTACTCAGTATGCGTGATATCAACACACAGACATAGACACACCTACATGCATACAAAGAGCACTACTATGTGAGCCAAATAGTACTATTACTATCAAAACTATTACAGGAATTGTTAATACACACTCACCAGCATGGATAGGCTGCATTGCTGTTATACCAGAGGGACCTGGAGATGTGAAGAAACTAATGTCAGTGGGCACAACTGTGCCATTGTTACTGAGTATGATACAGGTCAGTAGTACAACAGTCGCCTTTCACAGGTCAGCTGCTAATATTGAGGATATCACACTTGCACATTAAATACTATCGTGACAGCTACAAACCAAGGACACACCTCACACATGCATTAACTACCAGTGTACACAACAGTCAACTATACATATGGCATATTACCTGCACGTTCACTGTCTTGCTGCTGCGTGGCTCCAGCCTCCATCATAATGCATGTCTGCTGCTGTTGTTGTTGCTGGCGGACTGGAGCCACTACACTCATGAGTACTCCCTCCAGTCTGGTGAGTGGGGGATGTGTAGCCACCCCACCACCTGTGGTGACCTGTTGCCTGTGGATATCCGACGCACGCTGATGGACATGTCTGAATAAATCACTGCAGTGATGTCGTACCTGCTCATATGTCCTATTATGCATGCCTATGTCATTTACCCGACGGACAAGGTCTTGCCACAGTGCAGCCCTCTCCTGCTGATTCTGACTGGTGCGGGAAAAGAGTATTGCATAATCCCACACCAGGCTCTGGTGTATCTCCTCATCCTCAGCTGTGGAGTAAGTGGGATTCCGCGGGTTGGCCATGTACCTGAGAAAGAAAATAACCTGATATCAGCAATATATGTCAGCAGAATTTGGCACACATACTACACATGCTACGCGACTGTTATGATACAACATATCTCACATATATAGCATCTGTCTGTCTATTGGTGGATACACATGTAAATGGCCAGGTATCAGTGCTCAGCCAGCATCTGTGCAACAGTACCTGGCACACTCCATACGACATACTACCAAACCCCAGCAATCAGAACACTGATTCAGGTTAAGAGCACCTCCTCACTCTGGGGGTTTGTATCTAGGTACTGTATGGCCTACATCATCAACTACTGTGAGCTGACCACACACTGATTGCCCTGGATATACATATCCCACCTCCACCACCAGCACAAACAACTATAGTGAATAACATTACAGATGCAAACTTTACACTTTGTAACAGTGACATGGTATCCTTTCAGCCCACTGGGCCAGTGGCAGATACAACCCACAATGCTGACCCCTACACAATTGCTTTCTACAGACATCTCCGAGAATGCATGGATCATGCAATCCCATATATGACCAAGACACTCTCCACAAAGGGACAGCATCCTGTCTGGTGGACCCCAGCCATAGACAGATTGTATTACAGAAGATGGAAGCTACTGCAAGACAGAGCATAATTCCATAAAGGGAGGGCATGTCTGAGCAGCACTAGTAAGGATCTATTTTCCATCATACAAACATCCATGGGCAACTTTGAGAGGGAAATCAAGAGGGACACTACAGATAACCAGAAGGCCTTCTTCAATTATGTTAGCAACCTGGTCAGGATCCATCCTCTATGCCCATAGTTAGTACACAACAACAAATATTTCACTGACACCACAGATATTGACAACATTGTGGCAGACAGGTTCAGTGCAGGTGTCACCCCGACCTCTACCCCAAAATAAGACATAGTTATCCCAGCTGACTGTAACCTCCCTGTCATCACAGATGTCCAGGTGACAGCCACCCTCAGGACAGCAGAATACACAACATGAATGGGACCTGATGGTATCCCCAGTTGCATGCTACATAAACTCTGACAGGAGCTAAACACACATATAGAAGTGCTATGTAACACTAGCCTGACTACAGGATATGTACCTGTACACTGGCGCACAGCAGCAGTGGTTCCACTCCATGAAGGAGGCACCTCAACATACCAATGCAATACAACACAATACATTACATTACAATACAATACTATACAATATGCTATTGCCCCTGGGACTACAGCAGCGTACTGTTCTGCTATCCTGACCATTGTGACACATGTGGTGTGATGGTACCTGCTGCTGTCACACAGTTACACAGGGTGACTCATATGGCATATTACCTATCTGACTAACATTCAGCAGGGGTATGTGTGACATGTACTCATGGGGAGTCTTGCTTCTTAACACTGTGTGGTTTATTGCAGGGTATGTCTTATCTGTGGGTAGGAACTTTTACCTCCACATGTGCACTCTATTGCAGTGGCACGGCCGACACACAGCAGTCATTTAGGTTGTGGATGGTGTGAGGTGTTACTATGGTTGTTGGACATCTGTCATGGGTGTGACTTACATATGTAAATCCAGGAGTGGTAACCTCTATGTGGGTAGTATATGTGTACTCTGTGGTGTTGTCAGTCACTGTGCATTGGTAATGTGTTTGAATGCATTGTCACAGTGTTGTACATGTCACTGTGTCCTTCTCCATATCTGTAGCTGTCATGTGAGGTCCATACCATGGCATCCATTATGTGGTGTGGAGGGGTACACCGACCTACATGTCCATAGCTGACACACCATGTTCGCTGACACATACCATGTGCAGGTATTCCAGGGACAGTGTGCCACTGTGAATATCATTGGGGCCACTATTGTACACATTTATGACCCTGTTCACCCCTGACACATGCAGTGGTGGGCAGCCAATCACATATGTGGTGGTTACTGGTGTAGGTGATTTGGAATGTGGTATGGTACTCCGGTTTTGACACTGGTGTTCACTCCATGCCTTTGTCACCAGGCACCTGTTGCAATACATCTGTACACATGTGCCTCACTCAGAATTTATATACATCTCTCTCTCTCTGTATATATATATATATATATATATATATATATATATGTATATAGATATATCTATATATATATATATATATATATATATATATATATATATATATATATATATGTCTGTATACATATACACATATATATATTGATGTACATATATTGCTATAGATGTGGAGAGGGGGGGACACAGAGGAGGTGAGAGTGATAGAGGAGGTGGGACAGGGTGTGTTGAAGGTCGTCATATACAGTCATACCTGTAGATAGTCAGATCAGTCTGTCTATGTATATGTATCTACATATATCTATATCTGTATGTGTGCATTACATATATATGTTTGTACAATATTCTATCTACATCTGTCTATGTATTTCTACATCTCTCTCTCTATGTATGTATACATATATGCATGTCATATATATATATATATATATATATATATATATATATATATATATATATATATACACATACACATGTTGACATACATACGTATCCATATGATAGACAGGTATATCAACATGTTTGTCTACCATACTGTATACACACACTAAAATACTGCTAAACATACATAACTGTGAAACCTACTTTATACATGGCACTACAACCTACAATCAACCAACATTGATATGTGCACATAGATGCTCTCACATACAAATGTATGTACAGCCTTCACTGATAGTTGCTGTATGTCCCCTGCCCTTTACACATCTTCATATACATATGGATACAGACCAATGACACATATGGAGGGTTCACAGTATGTAGACTTTTATAGTATTACTTTACATTACCTGTGTTTGTCACAGCTGCTTGTGTTGCCGTCTGGTTCTCTGTCCTGCTGCTCCACTTCCCAGTTGTCAGCTTTCAGGTGGCTGTTGCTGAACAATTTGTTTGTGTCTGCTTAATTGCAATTTTCTCTGTCTCTGTCTCTGTCTCTGTCTCTCTCTCTCTGTCTGTCTGTCTCTCACGTCCTTCTCAGGGTGCAATGAAAGTATTGCATGTGTGGACTGGGAGTACAGCATACTTTTGTAGGTATCTGCATATGCCCATGTGATGGCCTCTGCACCAATTGTTAGCCAGCATTTGCTAATTGCATGCAGCCAGTTGTGTACTGATTGCAGTTCTCACTGTGACTTCAGAACAGTGCTATAAAAAGGTATGTGAGATAGGTGTAGCCCTTTCAGATTTTAAGGGCAGGGACCATGCTGGTATGCTGTGGGCAATGTTCTGTGAGTGTAAAGGTTGGTATCTCTCTCAAATTTCCAGCTGTGTTGTAGATTAACATTCCTCCACACATTTCTCCAGTTTCCTGTACTAACTCTGTATGTACACTGACACCTACAACTACTACTACTGTTAATGTGTGTGTGTGTGCTTTCCTTTCACTTTTGTTTGCACTTTGTTGCTAAGGATTCAATATTTGCCCTTTATAGTCACTACTTGCATGCCTGCTAGGTGTCCTGACTGTAGTGTGCTGCTGTAGCTTTCCTATTTTCCATGTACATTCACACCTTGGAATGCTTGCTATATCTGCTAGGGTGTTACAGCATGCTGTGTGATCTGGCCATGGTGTGGGCCTTGACATCTATTAGGGTATTTGAGTATGCTGCTGAGCAGGCCCCAGAGACTCTCTGGTTCATCTGTTATCTGCCTCATGGAATGGTACATATCAGTGGGGTACACCCATTAAATTGTCTGGTATGCAGCAGTTGTGACTGTGGGTTAGCATGAGCATATGTATTACTACACTTATTCTGCCATGCAAGTGGTGGATACTTTCAGGACTCCATAGTTACCATTGCATGTGTTGTTACACCTTTCTGCCTACTGTTTGTACATTTCACATGGAGTCTGTGGGGCATCCCTGTAAGTCATTCACTGTTGGTATGTCTAGGCTCTTAACTATTAAAATATGGTGGTGTCAGACCTCTCATGTGTACAATTATTTGCAGGTTGTCCACATTACTGCCTCATATTTTGGTCAATATCTCATGCACAGCTTTTTCTGGCAAATCACTCTGGGCTCAGGTCGGACTATAGTGTGAAACATTAAAGTTTCAGACTTCATACCCTTCCAAACATCCCACAAAATGCAGACCCTGTTACTCTCTGAACTGTCTGCATTTGTTGTAACATTATTTGTAATGTGTCCCTGGTTTTGGGCCTTTGCTCCACATATTTTATTACTTGGTCCAGATGTGTTCCTGTAAGAGGTTGTGGGGTATGGGCAGTGATTATCCTGCTGTGAGTATGTGTGTGGCTTGCAAGGTGCTATAGTGACATTATTACCTACTAGCTACCAACTAGCATGGCTGTTTCTGTTCACACACTACTATTATGGAAATCCACTAGTTTTGATAGTAATTCTAAATGGCATGCTTTGTGTACTACACATCTATATTCCCTTTACATTCATTCCTACTATTACATGATATATTTATTTTAGCACAATGTTCTTGTATAAGGTTCATGGCTTAGTGGTAAGTCATGCAGACTACTGTTTCCAAGGTCCTGGGTTCGGGACTGCCAGTGGGATTTTATTTTGCTTCTGAACTGACTACAAGACCTGTCAATCAAAGTGACTAAGGCACTTTTAAGCAGTTGTAACCGGGTTAGCGCTGGTTTGCGCGGAGCTTATGCATGCGCACTGGCGTTTAGCTCTGCGCACACAAGCGCACACCCGCTTACAACCGCTTAAACATGCTTACTCTTGCGCACCAGCTATTTTCTTTGAAAGAAAAGAAAATGGGGAGACAGGAAAGTGGTGAAAAAGGAGTCACAAAGAGGGTAAGACAGTAGGGAAACAAGCTTGGGATGTGCAGGAGGGATGTAGGTAAGGCCCATAGCTGCCCATTTCTTCATCAGCAACAGCTGTGCATATGTATGTAATTTGGTGTGACATTTGAAACCTTCCACCCCTGAGAGAGGTGTCAGGACAACAATAATACTTGTTGTACAGCCAATTGTAATTGATAGGTTCCATGTCCAGCAGACATGTGTGCGGAATGGGCAGCTATGTATGGGGCATAATTTTTTGTGGGTACAGAGTGCCCTTTTTTTTTTTTTTCAGGTGAGAGTGGTATGTCAGGTGAAGGAAGTCAGTACAGCTGGGGAGGTAGGTTGGGTAGGTAAACAGACAAGACAAACAAGACGCATACAGGGGTGGTGTATGACACGTGTGGGGGGGGGTTACACAATTGACGGGGACGGAGGTTTGGATATCCAGAGCCCATGAGCCTACAGATGGCAACAGTGGAACTGATATCCCCACCCATAGGCAGTTGCCACTGTTCCTTCACGGCCCAGGACGGGGCTGTGCTGTGGCTGTGTAGGCGGGGCAACAGGCATGCCCGTTAGTTGCGCCACCCATGCCTCGAGCTGGCGTAGGGGCTCGAGAACAGAGTCCCAAATCTCCCTACGCACCACAGTCCGGACGCTACGGAGGGTGAGTGGTGGTTCTCCTCCGGCCACACTTGCAGAGGGGGGGGCGAGCCCCATCCCCTGCCGCGCTTCCACCCGCTGGTGGCACAGGGCCACCGGAGGAGGGTCTGGACTCGGCACTAGTGCCAGGTGCACTCGCCAGCTGAGGTGGGAGAGGTGGGTCCGCTGGAACCCGCCTTCCCTGTCGTCCTATGTTTTGCATGATGTCATGACAGTTTGGGTTAGTGACATATAATACCATTCACAATTAGTTGTAACAGCATGCATTAGTATTCCCATTAACCAAACACCCAGATATTCACACCATTGAACATCGTGCATAACACATGCATAATTTGAACAGAAATACACAGTCCAACAACATGCAGGGTTAATTGATGGCATCAGGCCATCAGGTGTGGATGTATGAATAGGGCAGATGCATCAACGGACATGCAAATATATATGACCCAACAGGACAAACGTCCAGGGGTGTTAATTCTGATTGCACGTACCATTTTCACGTGGAATGGGTTATATGTGGTTATAGGGTGGGGTAAAGAAAGTAATATTAACACCTTCGAATAACAATACATATGCTGTACATTTCTAATAGCTACAGTTATATACACACTACTGTTCTGACTACAGTTTCCTATATGATAACTATTTCAACTTGGTGATAGGACTGTTACTGCAACATCAATATACATTTTATGGTTCTTCATACACATTCATATCTAGCTTTGTTCAGCTACATCATCCTGCTACATTTGCTTTATATAGCTATAGACAAGTGTGGATGTTTGGTATATCAGACAATCATTCTATCTGCATATTGCAGACTGAGAGCAACATATCCAGATTTTGGGATACACATTCCAGATGCAACAACACTTTGAACAGATTTAGCTGTTTGGCTTTAAATCTCACATGCATTTCATTCTGTCTTGACTGCAGTATACTTTATTCAGGGGTTATTACTACTGTATTGCTGGATTCATGACACTTTCTCACTCTCTCACTTGCTTTCATTTTACTATTCAGGATGGTACTTACTTCTAGGCTTTATTGACATGTTTTACCTGTAGTTATTACAATCCTTTCCAGCAGTCTCACTTCTGTCATGTTTCAGTATTTCCACAGGGATATATTTCACACATGTGATTTCATCATCTTCTGCAGCTATACTTTTCAGCCTGCTGCAGGTTGTGTACTATTTTCTTACAGGTAGGGCATTTTTATTTCAGAATATATGTCAGACAGTTTCATTTTTCGGTTTAACTTACAGGCTGAAACACACTTTTGTAATCAAGCAATACTTGCATACACTTTCACACTGTTACTTGCAGATTTTATTCCTTACTGACTACACTGCACTCTTTTGCTGACTGTCATACTTTTATATTTCTTTACAGTTACTGGTAGTGGATTACTGACCTGCCTGGTGGCGCAACCGCACCAGCCTATCGCCATAGGCACTGCGGTTCGCAGAATGGACACCTGCAGCTGTAATATAAATGAAGTAATATTGGAATACACATCTCCATAATATCAGCTAGTTTAATTTCTTACATACATAATTATTTATTTATTTATTTATTTATTTTATTTTACATTTGTTAACCGGGCTAGTCTATCTGGATATATGTCCATTTTCAGTAGAGGCCCGGAGAGAAAAGCTCCAATGAGTATTACATGGTTTCAGAAGGTGTTACAAAAGAAGTACTAACAAGTATAAAACTAACAGTAAACAACTAGTAAATAACATTTTTTTTTTTTTTTTTTTTTTAATCAGGAGATTGCATATTACAATTTGAGAACCAAAAAATACATAAACTACAACCTATGTAAGGTGCTTCACAAAGAACATTACAATACAAAAAATTAGTACATAAATTTTATAAGAGGAATGCTGAAGTGTAATGAGAGGTAAAGAAAAGCTGAAAGGAGTGTAGAGAGAGAAAAAAATAGGGAAGAAGGAAAGTAAAGAAAAAAGGAGAACAGAGTAGGTCTCATTATGTTTCCAACAGAGTTTGAGAATAGGCAGTCACCTGTAGAGTTATTAGGACATAGACTTTTTAAAGAAGTACTGTGTAGATGGGTCTAAAAAGTGGGGGAGAGGTCTGGGATCAGATATTTGAGGGTTGATTATAGCATATTTTCCACCAAAGTTGGAGAACAGGCAGTGTGTGTAGGGGAAAAAAAGGCAGAAGACAAGAAAAGAAATAGTATTAGTCTGGGTTACTACAGGGGCATAGCCATTTTGTATTGAAATGCAGTTTTAGATTCCTTTTGAAAAGTGGGAGAGAAGTCAGAGATGAGATATCTGAGGGTAATTTATTCCATATTTTTCCAACAGAGTTTGAGAACAGGCAGTCACCTGCAGAGTTTTTAGATATAGTGGTTTTGATTAATAGTTTGCTTGAAGAGCGTAGCTGTTTCTGATTGTAGTAAGGTGTGATGTGACAAGAGGGTATTGGAGTTTTGGAGGGTTGGTGCAGGGTTTTGTGGGCTATTATGAGTTGTTGAAGTTTAAGCTGATTAGGAAGTTCTAACCAGCTTAGTTGTTTTAGGTTCAGGCAGTGATGTGTTCTAAAAGGGGCTCCTGTAACAAATCTAGCAATATTATTGTAAGATATTACTAGCTTGTTGAGGTTTTTCTTTGATAGATTGGTGTATATAGGGGAAGCATAGAGTAAAGTAGAGATAAGGTGAGTTCTGGCTAATGTAGTTCTTGCAAGTGGAGTAAGAAAGGGTTTGATTCTGTAGAGGGTTCCTATTTTTTTGTTCACTGATTTTATAGTAGTGTTGATATGATTGTCAAAGTTTAGATTGTTGTCTATTGTTATTCCTAGTAATTTTGTGGTAGCATCAGGAGAAATTATAGTACTGTCATTGGATGTGATAGTGAAGTGTAAGGGGATGTGCCTTTGGGTAGGTGTGAAGAGAAGCAGTTTAGTTTTCTTGGGGTTAAGTAGTAGGCAGCGATGTGAGAACCATTGTTCTACAGTGTTAAAGGCTTTTTGGGTAAGAGACTGGAGTTCTGTTTGAGAGGTAGATGTACAGATAATGGTAGAATCATCTGCATATTAAATACAGATAGTATTTGGGATAGCTAATTGCAGGTCATTGATAAAGATGGAAAAAAGAAGTGGGCCTAAGATGGAGCCTTGTGGCACCCCAAGAGAGATGGGAAGATGATCAGATAGTGAATTTTTCCAAAGTACTGCCTGCTGTCGGTTTTCAAGGTAAGAATTAAACCAAGTTATGGCAGGAGTATCAAGTGAAAGAGAAGTCAGTATGTGCAGAAGTAGTTGGTGGTTCACCATGTCAAAGGCTTTAGATAAGTCGATGAAGAGTGCAGATGAAAGTCTATTTTCGTTGCAATTAAAGTTGATGGAGTTTGTAAATGAGAGCAGTGCGGTGGTGGTACTGTGGGAAGGTCTAAAGTCATGCTGACAATTGGCTAGTAGGTTGTTTTGTAGAAGGTAGTTTAGCAGTTGTTTATGGATACATTTTTCCAAAATTTTAGCAATGGGGGATAATAGTGCTATAGGATGATAGTTAGAGAAGTCCCTACAGTTTCCCCCTTTGTGTAGTGGGATGATGTGAGATATCTTCCAGATTGAAGGGATAGTTCCTTCATTAATAGATCTATTTATCAAAATAGAAATGGGGTAGGCAATGGCTTTAGCTCCTATTTGCAGGAATTCAGCAGGAAGATTGTCTGCGGAGGTGGTGGTAGGTTTAAGTTTTTGGAGTAAGGATGAGATAAAGGAAGTAGGAATAGGTAGTAGATGAAATGGGGGGTGGATTAGCAAAAGATGGAAGTAGCTTAGAGGTATCTGGAGATAGGTGGCTAGCAAGAGTTTGAATATTGTTTGTGAAGAAAGAGTTGAAAGCATTAGCTGTTTGTGTAGGATTTTCTGGGTTAGTGTCTTGTGGGTCAGGTGTTATAGATTGCCCTGGTGCTAGAAGATTATTAATGCTGGTCCAGAATTTTTTAGGTTCCTTTTTGGATGCTTGTTGTAGATGAAGGTAGTAGTTCTTTTTGTCTGTCAGGATGGCTTTTTTTGTACTATTTCTACATTCTCTAAAGATTTGACGGTCAGCTAGATTCTTAGAGTTACGCCATTTAGCCCAGGATTTGTTTCTGATAGTGATTTTTTGTCTAGTATTGTTGGTCAGCCAGGGGGCAGGTTTGGCTTTGGTCCTGATAGTACGTATTGGTGCGTGCTGGTCAAGAATAGCAAAAAATGTAGAATTGAAGTACTGTACTGCATCATTGAGAGGAAGAAATTTTAGAGGAGACCAGTTACATTGTCTCAGTTCTGTCAGAAAGGATTCTGAGTTAAATTGCTTTTTAGAACGTAATGTTCTGACTGTGTTTTGAAGGATTAGATTGGTTTTATGCCTAATAATATATGTTAAAGAGTAGTCACTTAGATCGTCTGGAAGGGTGCCAGTTTTATAGGTTTGTTGGAGGGTGTTAGTAAGTATCCAGTCTAATGTGGTATCCTTGTTATTGTTTTTATTTGTTCTGGTAGGGCAGGTAATTAGTTGTGAGAAGCCATGTAGGTTTATGTGGGAGGTGGGGTTTAAGTTGTTACAAGAATTCCAATTAATATTTAAGTCACCTAAGATATATGTTTCTTGTGGGAGATTAGTGGAGAGCCAACTGAGGATACTTTCAAGAGCATAAATGTTATTTCCTGGGGGAAGATACATACAAATTATGTATATGGCTTTTCTTTTGTTGACTTGAAGTTTAGAGCAAATTATTTCAGCACTATTGATTATGGGAAGGTTCAAATTTATAGTACTGATTTGAAGCTGGGTTTTATAGAGAATTGCTACACCTCCCCCCTTTTTTATTGAGCGGTCAAGTCTAATAATGTCATACCCAGGTGGGGAGATTTCATTGTTTTTAATGCTAGGTTTTAGCCATGTTTCTGATAGGCAGAGTATGTCAAATTGGTTGACATCTAGCAGGGCATGGACTTGAGAAATTTTGTTGCAAATACTACGTATGTTGAGATGGGCTATAGTGAGTGAATTGGTAGATTTGTTAGGTAGAGCAGGCCTAGTTGTGTTATTGTTGTAGTTTACTATGGTCTGGGTATAGTGTGGGCCAGGGTTTGGATGAATATCACCATCCAGTAGTGAGTGGAGGAGTGTTGAGTGCTTAGGTTGTAGAGGTTTCCAAAAGTAGTCAAATAATTTTCTTGTTTTTTGGTTATGAAATTTAATGTGGGATAGTCTGTGGTATTTGGCTAGTAGGTATTTGGGCTTATAAATGAGATTTAGGAAGGTTGCAGAAAAAGGTGTTATAGGTGTAGAGGTGTGTATGGAGGGAAATTTAAGGGTAGAGTGCAAAGGTAATTCATAGGATGTTAGGATATAGGTAGTTGCTAGAGGAGTTATAAGTGAAATGATAATCAGTATTTGAATTAGAGAAGGGTTCACTGTAGTGTGCATTGTTGAGGAAGTGGGAATTTGAGAGAGACTGAGAGATAATAGTAAGTATATATGAGTTAGAGGAGGAGGAGAGTTGGGTAATTGGTAAGTGAGATGTATATGATAGGGGTGGGAGTGTTATAGATGATAATTGTTTGATTGGTGTGAGTAAGGAAGGGGTGTGGTTTCTGGAGGGATAAAAGTAGGAGCACTAGGGGTGGGTGGGATTTGGGGGTAGGGTAGGGGCGGAGTGAGCCGAAGGCTTAACGAGCGGTAGAGATAAGAGAGCAGAATATAGAGGAAGACAATCAGTGAAGTGGGAGACTTAGCAGGTAAATCTAAAAGTAGGAGAATGTAGACAATATGCAGAGGCTAAAAGCAAGAAAGTCAGGAAGGTAGAGGAGAAGACAATGATAAGGTTGCCTTAGGACAAGGAGAGTTAATATATAAGTGAATCCAGGGAAACTGGGAACAGAGTTATGGGGGTAAGGATACAGAAATAGGGTGGAAAATACAGTATAGAAAGTTAATTAAAGAGAAAGCGAAGTACTGAGACGCCACCTAGTGGTCAGTCAGTGTGTGGCAGTGGAGATGTATCCTGCTAGATTTGAGGGTCTAAAGGGGAGTGAGGATGAAGTAGTTTGGGTGAAGGGGATAACTAAAGGAGGTATGGATAATATACAAGAAAGAAGAGAAGGACTGGGGGGGGGCTGGCTGCTGGCTAGCCTACCTGAGAACCTACTAATGTTTTAACATGTATTTCGTTTGAGTTTATCAGTTTCAGCATCAATACATACTTTCAATGCCTTTCCAAAGGAAAGGTTTCTCTGATAGTTGTAAGGTAATGTCCTTAGTTTGCCCTAATGTTCCAAAGCTTCTGGCTGGGGATATTCAGGTGTTTGGTGCAGAGACAAGCTGGAACACAGTGCTGGTAAGAAAGAGAGAGAAAGGAAGTAAGGCAAAGAGTATTAACTTAGAGAGCAGGTAAAGATGTTATGCAGACACAGATGCTTGTGTAATCACAGTCAACAACAATACGTTGTAGTTGTAGCTCTATCAAACATGTATAACTCTATGTAGTACCAGCAGCTATAAATAATTCACAGCAGTAATAACTTATAAGCAAAATGTATCACAGACACAGCTGGATATATAACCACCATAATAGTAATACTTTGTAGCGTTATCAGAAGTCTATGACTCCTTTTAGTGCCCGTAACTGCCGTGATTCAGTACCAAAGCACGTCCTTTCGACGTCTCAGGTAATTTTACCAGTTCTCAGTAGTCAATGTTAATGAGGCTACTTAAGTAGAGGGCAGTATGCTTTTGGAGCGTTTCTACAAAACTCTAAAAAGTTGTCGAACCTAGAAAATGACAGTATTCTGCTGAACCTTGTTTAGTAATGGTCTGAAAATGTAGCAATTAGGAAAGGAGGTCATTACTGGTTAATAGTTACTAAAAAACAATTCTTATGAGCAGACAACATCTTTAAACAGCATATGCATATGCAACGCTCTATAAATGTCTGCGTTTGCAGCAAGAGCAATAGTACATCAGCAGAAAAACGATGTAAATTTATAAACGTTACCTCAAGGTACATTCCTTACAAGTCACAAAGCACAACGCTCAGTTAGTATCTGCGTTTGCATCAAAAGCTACAGCAATATACAAGTAAAAGCAAAAAAACAATGTGAATTTATAATAGTAGCGTCTAGGTACATCCACTACAAGTCACATGTACAGCGCTCAGATAGTGTCAGCGTTTGCATCAAAAGCTAAAGCAATGTATGAATAAATTGTAGTTAATAACATTCTAAAAGCTAAATGAAGCAAAAAAACAATCTGAATTTATAACAGTAGCGTCTAGGTACATCTATTACAAGCCATGTGTACAGCGCTCAGATAGTGTCAGCGTTTGCATTAAAAGCCAAAGCAATGTACGCATAACTTGTAGTTAATAACAGTTCAAAAGCTAAATGAAGCAAAAAATATCAATCATTTCACACAATAAAGCATACTCTCTCTTACTGTAATTCAAGCACAGGAGCGGAGCACACAGCAGCCAGGTGGATTGGAGGAGAAGAAAGATGGCGTCGCTAGGAACTGGGGTATACTTATAAGGTGAGTTAGGGCGTTGGGGCAGACGGGGAGGGGAAAAGAGACAATAGCAGGTTTAGAGCAAAGTCCGCGAGATTGAACAGAAAGAGGACAGGTGAGAGGTAGAAATACATATGTTGCGGGGAGGGGCTTAATGAGTTGGGGTAGTAGAGTACATGGGAGAGAGTGAGGGTAGGTAGGAGGATAAGTATGATAAGATGGATAAGTGGGAAAGCAGCACAGGTAGATATACAGATAATGGAGACAAGGAGAGGTTTGAGAGCTTAGAGTGGAACAGTAAGCAATACAGATAACAGAGGGGTAAAGACAGGAGAATAACAGAGACAAGAGAGCAGAATATAGAGGAAGACAATCAGTGAAGTGGGAGACTCAGCAGGTAAATCTAAAGGTAGGAGAATGTAGACAATATTCAGAGGCTAAAAGCAAGAAAGTCAGGAAGGTAGAGGAGAAGACAATGATAAGGTTGCCTTAGGACAAGGAGAGTTAATATATAAGTGAATCCGGGGAAACTGGGAACAGAGTTATGGGGGTAAGGATACAGAAATAGGGTGGAAAATACAGTATAGAAAGTTAATTAATGAGAAAGCAAAGTACTGAGACGCCACCTAGTGGTCAGTCAGTGTGTGGCAGTGGAGATGTATCCTGCTAGATTTGAGGGTCTAAAGGGGAGTGAGGATGAAGTAGTTTGGGTGAAGGGGATAACTAAAGGAGGTATGGATAATATACAAGAAAGAAGAGAAGGACTGGGGGGGGCGCTGGCCGCTGGCTAGCCTACCTGAGAACCTACTAATGTTTTAACATGTATTTCATTTGAGTTTATCAGTTTCAGCATCAATACATACTTTCAATGCCTTTCCAAAGGAAAGGTTTCTCTGATAGTTGTAAGGTAATGTCCTTAGTTTGCCCTAATGTTCCAAAGCTTCTGGCTGGGGATATTCAGGTGTTTGGTGCAGAGACAAGCTGGAACACAGTGTCTCAATGCCTTTCCAAAGGAAAGGTTTCTCTGATAGTTGTAAGGTAATGTCCTTAGTTTGCCCTAATGTTCCAAAGCTTCTGGCTGGGGATATTCAGGTGTTTGGTGCAGAGACAAGCTGGAACACAGTGTTTCAATGCCTTTCCAAAGGAAAGGTTTCTCTGATAGTTGTAAGGTAATGTCCTTAGTTTGCCCTAATGTTCCAAAGCTTCTGGCTGGGGATATTCAGGTGTTTGGTGCGGAGACAAGCTGGAACACAGTGTTCCAATGCCTTTCCAAAGGAAAGGTTTCTCTGATAGTTGTAAGGTAATGTCCTTAGTTTGCCCTAATGTTCCAAAGCTTCTGGCTGGGGATATTCAGGTGTTTGGTGCAGAGACAAGCTGGAACACAGTGTCTCAATGCCTTTCCAAAGGAAAGGTTTCTCTGATAGTTGTAAGGTAATGTCCTTAGTTTGCCCTAATGTTCCAAAGCTTCTGGCTGGGGATATTCAGGTGTTTGGTGCAGAGACAAGCTGGAACACAGTGTTTCAATGCCTTTCCAAAGGAAAGTTTTCTCCGATAGTTGTAAGGTAATGTCCTTAGTTTGCCCTAATGTTCCAAAGCTTCTGGCTGGGGATATTCAGGTGTTTGGTGCAGAGACAAGCTGGAACACAGTGTCTCTCTTACTGTAATTAAATGTTACTTACTTAGTAGTGGGGCGTTGGGTGTTTGCCGGGCCTCCTGGATCCAAAGGTTCAGTTGGTCCTGCTTGCGTCTCTTCATGTCCACATGGTGGTGACGGACCTGCTCACCAGTCCTTGGAATCCCTGTGGCACTGGTGAGATCATGAGCCAACCGGTCCCACGCCTCGGCCCTGTATGCTCCCCAGAGGACCTGGCCCTGCATGAGTTGGGCCTCATGATTATGGACTAGGAGCCAGACCCTGTACCTGGACTCCTCAACACCCCACCTCTGTGCTCGAAAGCAACTACCCTCTCCTACTCCTGTCATTCTGCCTGCAGGTCAGTTCTACAATCGTTTATGCTGTGTATTCCCACCTATGGGGCTTATATAGTCCGTTTTTCCCACACATATCTGTGATTGGCCATTTTGGAATTGTATCAACTTCAGTAAACCTGCATTGTCATGCTCCAGTTTGTATTCATTCCTATATATTAGCTATTATTGCATTTCTAGGTACTGCTGTCATAGCTTAGTGGTTCTGTACCTTGACTATGGTGTATGGTATCCTGGGTTCGAATCTGGCCACTGCTTTTTATTTTTCATGACTGTCTAGACATGCTGAGGGGTGTGTCTGTGTAAAGGCAGTTTTGATACGGCTTGCTCAACGTTGCCCGTCGGTTAGCTTGTTTGCGCGGTGTGCAGCTCCGCGCAAACGGGGTATGCTGCTTTAAGCCTCATTTGGCTATCGGCACGCATATTACGCTCAGCTCAGTTAGAGGCACATAGATTTAGCATGTTAGACCACTGCTCAGCTACGGGCACTCATTTTGCACCAGTTAAACCACTGCTCATCTACGGGCAGATGCACTCACTCTGTTAAACTGTAGCTCAGCTATGAGCATATCTGGCATTTTTTATTCTTTTGTTACCTCACATTTCTTCAATATAAATGGGCTATTTCATTACATTTTACATAAATTGTGGTTTTATGTGTACATATTTGTCAGGGACTTGTTTCCTGCTTATTTTGCAAAAAAAAAAATTGGTGTTGTGGGGGCTCGAACCATGAATGCCTGCTCTTCAGCCAACATCTCTACCGCTACGCTATTGCTTCCTGGTTTCTTTTGCATATTTAATTCTTATATGCTTTCCCACTGACTGCTAACTGTAGCTGCGCTTACGGCACGCCAGCAAACGAGCGCACTCACGGTTAAACATCTTTACAATTTAAAAAAAATATATAACATGTTCATTTATATATTTTATGTTCATAGTCTGTGGGAGCATGTGTTGTGTTGTGTTTATTCACATTTCCGTGGACTCTGTTGTGGGTGTTTACTTTGGGCACTTTTACACTTCTTGGGGCGTGTCCGCTTGCAGGGCTCGGCCTACGGACACACCCCCTACTGTCTTACATGGACCGTGTTAGACTTAGGTGTGATTCAGCATGCTCTCATGAATATGCAAAGCATGCTGACATCACTCCGTTTAACTGCAGCCTCCGTGTAAGAGTTATAACAGAGGCTTTGTGAATCCTTGCCAATGTGTACACATAGTGTAATCTTTCTGAGTGAATAGAAAGCACAAACTTGTTTTTGAATGCAGATCCTGTACATTTAGTGTAAACATCAATGAATCTGACCCAGGTATCTTTAAACATGTATTTACAGTTAACATATTAACATTAAACTTGTAGATTTCATGCTATCTTGTTAAATCAAAGGCAAATAAACACACTGCCAACAGTCAACAAAACAAAGAAACCAAGCATCTTACCATAAAAGAACACGTCTCATTTTGTGATGTTCCTGTTTACTACAATCAATTCTTAATTTTACACGATAACTGTTTCTGGTTGCAATAACAAAGCGCATGCAGATAAACAGGTTCACTTCAAAATCTGGAAAGCTCAAAATCCCGAATCTGAAAATACTGAGCTCAAAATCTCAAAACTCAAAATACTGAAAAATGTCCCAACCTATCCAGTTCTGACAATAACATATCCAATATTACCTTCTCCATTGTTTTTCCACAACATTTATTTATTTATTTACATTTGTTATTGGGAAATTCTGACTGGACACAAGTCCATTTTCAGTGGAGGCCCGGGGAGAAAAGCTCCACGCATAGCAATACAAGCAATAACAAATTAAATATACATACAATAGCAATACATGCAGTAGCAACATTGTATAGATACAAGATGACCATAGACTGGTCAGAGTAAGCAATGTGTTACTAAGTATATCAGCTAGAAATAAGTTTACAACAGATACATTTTAAAATTGCATAAAAATTATCAGATGTTGCTGAGTAAGCCAACAGATATATAGCAGGCATACCCTGGATAGTGGAAAGAGTTGGAAGGGGTAGGTTAGTATCAGTTGAAGATTGGAGGGGTAAAAAGGAAGGAGAGAACTTAGCAGTGGCAGAGAAACACAGGAAGGTGTAGGTAGCTGGAGAAGAAATTGAAGTTTAAGAAGTATAAGAGAGGGACTGTGGGATTGAAAGGGGTGGAGGGGGAACAGGGGGTCAAGAGTCTGGAGAAGAGAGATTGTAAAGATCTATAGTAGAGGCAGGGTGGCTTGTGGATGGGAGAGGAGGAGAGGTAAAAAGGGTGAATCACTAGTCAGGACTGGTGCATGGGCATAACCAGTGGCTTTTTAAGTGAGTTTTTAGTTCTGCTTTGAATTGATGGCATGAAGGTAGTGTGGTTATGGGGGGGTTCCATAACTTGGATATTATGCAGGAGAAGAGAGCTTCTCCAGCTGAGTTCTTGGCTTTGGTTACTTGAAGTTGATTTTTTTGCTGCTGGAGCATAAGGGTCTATTGGTAGAGTATGGCTGGAGAAGGTGTTGTAGGGCGGGGACGTTTTGAGGGTGGTTTGCTATACTAGTTTGTGAGCAAGGGACAGTTGATTTAGGTGAAAAAGTTGAGGGAGTTCAAGCGAGTCAGTTTCTCTAAGTGAGATACAGTGGTGGTTGCTATATGATGCCCCAGTGACAAACTTAGCGATTTTGTTGCAGCATGCCTCAAGCTTGATTAGGTCAGTTTGTCTAAGGTTAGTAAGTATAGGTGAGGCATAGAGTAAAGTGGAGATGAGGTGGGAATTGGCAACAGAAATTCTGGCTCTTTTGGTGAGGAGTTGCTTATTTTTATACAATGTCCTAGTTTTTTGTGAATTTTTTTATGGTTTGAAAAATGTGATTGTTGAATGTAAGATGGTTGTCAATCTCAATGCCAAGTAGTTTGGTGTGTTCATTTGGGGAGATGATGGTGCTGTCATTGGTTGCAATATTGAAGTGGGGGTTGGGTAGGTTAGATTTTGTGGGCTGGAAGATAAGAAGTTTTGTCTTGTTTGGGTTGAGTATTAGATGTGCTGCATCAGATAGCCAGATTTCAACAGCAGAAAAGGCTTCCTGAGTGATCTTCTAAAGTTCAGGTATAGTTGGGGCTGAGCAGATGAGGGTGGAGTCATCTGCATACTGTATGAGAGAGGCCTGTTTGGTAGCTGTGAAGAGATAATTGGTGAAGAGTAAGAAAAGTAGTGGTCCAAGGATGGAGCCTTGGGGAACACCAAGTGTAACAGGAAGTTGAGGTGATAGGTCATTTTGCCACACAAAAGATTGTTGGCAGTCAGCTAGATAGCTGTGAAACCAGTATGTAGCTGATTGTGAGAAGGATAAGTTAATGAGAACAGAAAGTAGATTTAAGAGTCTATATAACTCTGGGTTTGTCCTACTCCCCTTTCCCTTGCAAACAAATTTAATAAGCTCATGTCTCCAATCTTGAGGAATCTCCCCATATTTATATGACCTAGTGAATAATAGATATAATGGAGCTGAAGGTTCTTGCTAAAGTGTTCTCAGGTCATTGTTACTAATTCCGAATCCTCCCTGTGCTTTGTTTGGATCCAGTTTGTGCTGTTCTTTTTCAATTTAATCTAATTTGATTCCAGAATCTGGTATTACCTGGATGTCACTGCTGAAGACAAAGAGAGAGTAGTCCTTCTTTAGTGAAATAAATGCACAACTATTTAATTTATTTAAAAAATTTGATTATACATTAGTTTAGTACTTAGTCAATTAGTTAATTAGCTGAGTAGTTTAGATAATTAGTTGTCAAAACACTGAAGACTTATTTGGTGCTGCTTTTATATATATAAATGTATTTGGGGTTTTAGCTTTATGCCAATAGTTATTTAATCTAGGTCTGAGTCCTGCTACATGAGCTTATTTGATATTATTTTTTTATAAACATCTAATTTGGTTTTATTTTAAATGCATACCAGTTGGGTTATATTTTTATAAAAAATATTAATTCTAAGTTTATACATGTTTAGTAATTAGTCATTTGATTTTATATTTATAAAAAAAAAATGCATCTAAGTTTTACACAAGTTTTCAAGTTCAAATATTGGTATAAATAAACATGATTATTCTGGTTATATTTGTGGCATTTTTGTCACTACTCTCTCTTTCTTTAAACTTGTGTTTTTGAATGGTAATATCAGGCCATCTATTACTAAGTATGCGACAATTATGTTAAGTGGTGTCCAGGTTTTCTGGACAGATGTTCTTATTTTTTATGGGTTTTTGTGCAGATTTTTGACAACTGCAGGTTGAGAGATATGATCCAGAGTGTTCAGAAAAATGAGGTAAATGATTTCCACATGTGTTAGAACTGTAAGGTGGCATAAAAAGTGTTTAAAGTTGGAAAATATATTAAGTAAGATATATAATATGAAGATTAAGAAAGGATGTTTATTGTGCTTATTCAGAGTAGACAAATAACAGAGCATATGACAGAAACAGATAATACAAGATTAATTATGTTAAAGGAAGGTTGATTGAAAGGGGAAATTGCTAAGATGTGGAAGTCAGGGGATATCACCTGAGTACAGGAGGAGAAATTGGACAATAGATAAAGCTGGTAGCTGTCAGTGAGGGCAACAGAAGTTGCGTAAAAATCTTAAAGCAAAAACGGAATGCAGTACAGGGAGGAAAACATCAAAAGCAAGGAATGGGCAATCAGTAAATAGAAGTCAAGGAACGACTGCCATAAAATGAAGGGTGGATCAGATTTTGGTGAAATATAAAAAATATAAAATGATTTTATGTGTTGTATATGATGCTGGTCTTGAACAATTTTAATCTGTGGCAAAATGTTAATATGCTCAAGTGGACATTTATTTTGTGACAAGAATGGGGAGTATTTAGGCTTAGTCCAATGCTGATATACGTTACTTTCAATAAAAAGCATTTAAAGGTAAAAAATAAAACTGTGTAACTCCTGCAAATGTACACACATATGTAAAGAGAGTATGGCACAGGTATACATGAGGTCATAACAGGTAATGTGCAATCACCATGACATGGTGCCATGTAATTACAATTTAGACCAGGGAATGCAGAAAACCACACAAAATGATGAGGGAAATCACATGCAGTGCCACAACTGCATCATCCGGATGACATGGCAGATGCACACAGAAAATTTGTTTCCTAGGAAGAGCTTGAAATTATCTACCAGGAGCAATAACAGTCCCAAACATTAAAAAATGCATATGTATAAATGTGTGTCTGTGTGTATATGCTTTTACTTCACTTGACTGAAAATTCAAAATACTGAATTTAATTTCACTGAGGCCACAATACCCAATTTTCAAAATACTGAAAACTCATTTGATTGAGTCTCATTATACTGAAAGCTTACAATGCTGAATTTCAAAATACTGAATTTTAAGCCATAGACGTAATGTGTGTTTCCCTTCACCTGTGACTTGCTTGTGATATAAAAAGAACACTGATAGTAGTATAGAAAACAGTGTTGTAGTATTTCTAAATGTGGGTATGTCTCTTTACATTTTTATGGGAAGTATCTAAAGTAATATGGTGGATGTTTTGTGTGCTCTTTGCAGTAGTGGCAGTGTGTACAGTACTGTAAGTAAAAGGTATATGGCCTTTTCCCCACTGTACTGTGATTCTGGAGTTAGTATATATAGTTAGGGGGTGTGGGGGGCACAGACCCCCACCTAGTTTGGTTTTATATTGTGCGGTTTCTGTTAAGAGCGTAAGTAAGTATTTTTTAAGTTTTGGAAGGAGTTAGTCATTAGTGTTGTAAGTGTGCATGTCTATGGCTTAATATTTACTATTTTGGCATTCAGCATTGTGAGCTTTCAGTATAATGAGACTCAGTCAAATGAGTTTTCAGTATTTTGAAAATTAGGTATTGTGGTCTCAGTCAAATGAAATTCAGTAATTTGAGTTTTCAGTCATGTGAAGTAGACATCATTACATATATATATATATATATATATATATATATATATATATATATATATATATATATACACACACATACACACAGACACACACACACACACACACACACACACACACACACACACACACACACACACACACGCATGCACGCACACACAAAGACACACACACACACACACACACACACACACACACACACACACACACACACACACACACACACACACACACACACACACACACACTTGTACCACAGGGAAAACTGGTTCTTCTTCAGCATCAAAGTTGCTGGCTGAGCCTCCTTAAAATTAGAAAAAAAAACTAATAACTGTAGCCAATCACAGTTGGGACTTTGAAAGTATTCAAGAACTTATAATGTTTAGAAACTGATATTTCTTTATTAAAAAGTTAAAAAAATATTACATTTACAAGCACTTTCTTACTTAATAGAGCTTCATCTGATCTAACTCCAGTTTACATTGCATTTGTTATTTATATATGCTTTAACACATACTTCATTGCCTATTCACTCAAGCGGGGGTAATAAATGTATGCTATAGGCTGTGTGGCCTAGCTAAAGTAGAACAGGTCTCATCTTTCACCCCTGTTTTGAGGAAAAGGAGGAAAATCATTCCACATGTGTTGGAAATGTAAGGTGGTATAAAAAGTCTTTCAAAGCTGGAAAGAAATATTGAGCAAGATATATAATAAGGAGGTTAAGGAAGGATATTTGTTATGCTTATTCAAAATGCAGAGGACATGAGAGAGAGAGAGAGAGATAAATTATGTTAAAGGCAGGTTGATTGAAAGAGGAAATTTCTAAGGTGTGGAAGTCAGAGTATACTACCTGATTTCAAGTGGAAAAAATTGGACAAAGAATATAGCTAGTATCTATAAGTTAGGGCAATAAAAGTTGGATAACAGGCAGGAAGATAACAAAAGGAAGGGATAGGCAATCAGTAAAGAGAAGTCAAAGAGCAACTGTCACAAAATGAAGGATGGATCAGATTCCTTTGAAAATGTGGTGAAATATTAAAAAATATATTTTTTATGTGTTGTATATAATGTCTGGCTTAATTTTAATGTGTAAAAAATATTAATATGCTCAACTGGACTTTTATTCTCTGATAAAAATGGATCCAGTTTAGGCTCACTCCAGTGCTGATGTATGTAACTATCAATACAAAGGCATTTAAAGGGAAAAGGAGTGTGTACCTCCTGCAAAAGTGCAAACACACATAAAGAGATTATGGCAAAGGTATACATGGGGTCATAGCAGGTAGCATGCAATCAACGTGGCATGGTGCCATGTAATTACACCCCAGAAGAGCACATTGCAGAAAGCCACACAAAATGTATAGGTAAATCACATGCAGTGCCATAACTGCCACATCCAGATCACAAGGTAAATGTACACAGAAGATTTAATTCATAGGATGAGCATGACAATTACCTGCCAGGAGCAACAAGTATCTGACACATTAAAAAATGTATATTTATAAATGTAAATGTATATCACATGACAAGCAAGACTCAAGCAATGGCTCAGTTGACATGGAAATTATCAACAGTGTCTTGACTGGTGAAGATGTGCTAAGTGAATTGCAGCCAGCACTGTCCACATTGGAGCATAATGGCACCATTCCAGCAGGAAATGGCTTTGCTAATACCTATAGTATGCTGCCACAAGACATCTGCTGTGGCTTGTTTTGGTGCACTTTGCTCTTTTATAGACAGGCACAGACCTTTGAATCATGACTGTATTCACAGTTCATATGAATCATGACTGTATTCATACTGCAAACGCTTCTTTTGCACCTCATTTTACTATCCTGTTTCATTTACAAGTCATTTTGCAACCATTTGCATATACCTTGCATTGTTCTTTTGGCTTCCTACACTGAATATTAATGTAGGATTAAAACTTGACTCTAGTCTATGCATGCATTCATATTGTCATTTTCAGAACTAGTGCATAGTGGATAACAACTAACTACATTTGCAATGTAAAAACAGAGTATGAAGATGGTAGCATTTTTCATCCATTAAATTATCAAGGACTAGAATATGAACATATCCAGTGTACCAAAAACAGTCTTAAACTAATGCAAAAAATGATTCTGCCACCTTATATGTTATAAATGGTACTCCTTTTCAGGCAAGTGCAGTCATAAGACATCTAGATACTTATGTGGACAACTGTCTCTCACTTGATCTTCAAGTTTCCACCATACTCAAGATAAGAAATCATTGTATTTGTCTGTCAGTCTCCAAAGGAATACCTTTAAGATCTAAAGACAACATTCTGCCATTATACTCTTTCCTTATCATACTCATCAACAAATATAATGTCTCCTTCGCATACCCCTCAGCTGTCCAGAATTTAGCACAGTATTAAGATTGTTTCCTTATGTTTTGGTCTGCTACTGAAAAAATATGTTGTTTTCTAACAAATCATTGAGGTCTGAAGTCACTAAATAATGACAAATATTTGAATTTCAGCCTTCATACACTTCAAAGAATTTATACCAATGCAAAACCTATTATTCTAGTTTATAAGACCAATATTTAAAATAAGTCCCTAATTTTGGGCCTTTGTTTCCTCATTATATTTGGCTTCATCCAGAATTCTTGAGTTAAGAAGTTAAAAGTTATGCTCCTTTTGTATGTACAAATCCATGCATATTGGTCAACTGTATTCCCAAAGATTTCTAAACTAAAGGTCCTAAATGATTTGACTATCCTGACAGATTAGCACAATTCCCTTTATACTTGGTAGCCTAGCAACTGCTTTGAGGTGACTTTGACTCACTTTCTGAGCCATGAAATACCCAATCCTGTTTGAACATTTATTTCTGCATTAAAAATTCTGGATCTACAAACACTCACATTAGATACCTAAATCTTGACCAAAAAATAACCAAGATTTCTTGGAGGGATAGGTTCCTAACTCAGTGTACTTCAAGCCAATGAAATAACTTACGACTACAGGTTAAAAAGTACTACTCATCTACCTTTATGAATATTCTTGATGGGTAGATGGGTAGATAATAGTTTTTGCTAGGGTTATCATGTACAGCCCTGCTCAGTTTGGGAAGTAAGCAATGTTAAATGCTTGTAAAGGGTGTCAAAAAGTTTTAAGTATGTCCACTTAAAGGTGTATATGGATAGGTATCTTATGGTCCCTGTGAGTACTTGTGTAATATTGTTCCTATATATGAATACCACACATCCTTTGTTATAAAACTATGTAGTATGATATAGAGTCCTACCTGAATAAATACTGACAAGCCATGAAAAACAATAATGACACTGAGTAACTTGGGGAGCTGTGTGATATCAGAGTGGGTTTTGTATTGCAAGCATGTAAATCTAGAGATAAGCATAGTTTTACAAGGATAACGCAACAAAGAGCATATTTTTCACTAATAAGCCATCCCATTAGTTACATGGGTTCATAGATAAGTATTAGGTTAGTTGCTTTAGAAGGCCATTTTAAGCCTAGCTGGTTTCTCTTGAAAGGTAAGAATCAAACCCAGTACCTTGAGTCTATGAGGTAAACACCTAAGTCATTATGTCTATCCCCAGTCCACTAATGTGCAGCTGGGAATGATTTACCTGTTGTCTCTGCAAAGTAAGCAATTTCCTCCAGATGACTCAAGAGGAGCACACCAGCATAAAGCATGCCAAAAAAATCCTTATCTTAATAAATCTAAATGCAAAATTTGCAATGTTACATATATATATATATATATATATATATATATATATATATATATATATATATACATAAGTTCACAGTTTCTATGAACAGTAAGTTCATAGTTAAGTACTACGCTAGCTGCCCTTGACCATTTTAAGCTTAGCCAATTTCCCTCAAAGGTGAGAATTCAACCCTGTACCTTGTGTCTGTAAGGTAAACACCTTAACCAGTACACCAAATTAAAAATATACTTCAAAACTGTAAGCTATTTCTTGAGAGAAGTACTACATTAACAGTATACTGTCTGACAATATATCAAGTGTGGCAGTTTTGTGTGGTTTGTGATCAGGCTGTGTCTAGGAAGGATCTCTTCTGGGTCACTATACCACCTTGATTATCTATACTAAATAAAAAAAAAAATCTCCTATTTCTTAAAAGTCAAACTATGTTCTATTTATTAGAATTGTTTTGTTTGTTTTTGTTTATGACAAGCTCTTATAGTCTTTCTGTGTAATGTAATCTAATTTTTTTCTTAAGAAGCCATGAAACATTGTGTCATGCAAAACCTTTTAAAAACTGTTCAGTACGATGTCAGTCATCCTCAGATGCTCTATGGTGTACAAGCTGCTGCTACCTTGACATTTTGTTTCCTTTGTGAGTACATTTCCTGCAGCTTGTGTGTTTTTATATGCTTTTAGCTGCCTAAAGGGGCAATTTATTGTACATTTCAAGGTGGAATTCTATTAGCCATTGATCAGAAAGCTGAACTATTTATAAAATTTAGAGAATTGTTGTTGCCTGTTCATAGGTTCATACGTAGGTACTAGGCTATTAGCCCTAGGACCTATATAAGCCTAGCCAAATAGGTACCCTAGCTTTCGCCACCCAAGAAAATGATATTCCTGTGCCCCTGTCAAGCAGAGCCACAGAAGTGACCCCTGGGGTGAATTTCGAATTCCCCATCCAATCATCAAGATTTTTCTTGAAGAGTGCTAATGAGGAGCTCTGTTTGACATAGATAGGTAGTCTGTTCCAGAGTATTGAAAGCCTCTGGGACAGGAATATATCCCTCCAGAATGTTCTGTTTATTGTGGTGACAAGGTTTAGGTCCCTAGAGCATGTAGCTCTGAGAGATTGGGATTTCTTTAAGTAGAGCATGTCCAACAGCTCTGGGTTTGACATAGCTTTGTATGTTAGGCAGAGATCACCTCTGAGTAGGTGATATATGACGGAGTAATGCTGGAGTTTTTTGAGACTGTCTGCATAGGGCATCTGTTTGAGGCCAGTAATCCTCTTTGTGAGCTATTTCTCTGGCCTTTCCAGTTGTTGTAGATGCCTTGTGAGGTACATGCCAAAAAGGGCGGTGTACTCTATAATGGGTCTAATGAGTGATGAGTAGAGGGGAACAATAACCTCTTTTTTTCTGGATGAGAAACCTTTTGTGATGAGGTGAGCCACGTAGAAGGATTTCCTTACCACTGTGGCGATGTGATTATCAAAGGAGAGACTACTGTCCACCTGTGTCCCAAGGTCTCTTATCACACTTTCGGTATTAAGTAGACTACCACTTATGTGGTAGTTCATGGGTACAGAGTTTTTACCAAAGGGAATGACAATGCACTTTTTGGCATTGAGCTTCAGGCCATGGCTTTGATACCAAGCATCTGTCTCAGTGAGGCCCTTTTGTAGTATGTCCACATCATTAGGAGTTTTGATTATGGCTCCTAGTTTGCAGTCATCTGCAGACTTTGTTAGCCAAAGACCTTCTGTTTTAGCCTGTACTTCATAGAAGTAGATACCAAACAGGAGAGGACCCAGGACTGAACCATGTGGTACTCCACTTGTCACTATTCTAAAGTTGGATTTGGAGTCTGCTACTTTCACAGTGTGGGTTCTGTCCAAGAGTCAGTTGGCAACCCATCTTGCGACATAGGGATTTATACCTAGTTTACTGAGTTTATCTATAATTCCAGAGTGGGGAATGGTGTCAAAAGCCTTGGCGAGATCTAGATAAGCTGTGTGAACCACCTTACCCTCATCTATGGCTTTGGTGACTGCTTCAAAGAAGTCAATCAGGTTTAGGAGACATGATCTGCATTTTACAAACTCAAACTGGGTAGGGTCCAGAGTATGGAGATTACCAATGTCTTTGTTTATGAGTTCCATGATGATACGTTCCATGGCCTTGCAGACCAGGCTCATCAGGCTAATGGGGCAGTAGTTCCCGGGGTCCGTCATGGCTCCCCCTTTGTGGTGTGGGATAACCATCATGGTGCGCCATTCAGTGGGCACAAAGCCTGAGGTGAGGCTATGATTGAACATGGTACTTACGTAGGGTGCCAGTTCATTCTGTAGTTCATGTAGAATGCAGCCTGGTATATTGTCAGGTCCCATGGATGCTGTGTTCTTGGCTTTGGAGAGTGTGTTTTTTACCTGTGCAGCCGTGATTACAGGAACTTTGCATTCTTCCGGTATAGAGATGGTCCCTCAAGGGGGTGAGAGGGGGGTAAAGTTAGCACTGAACCTATCTGCCAGGATGTTGGCAATATCAGTTGGTTCTGTATATTTAGTGCCATTGTGCTGTAACTCAGAGCAGATCTGAGTGTTGCCATTGAGATTCTTGACATAGCTATAGAATGCTTTGTGGTTGTCTTTAGAGTCAGTGGCAATTTTGTTTTCGTAACTAGCTTTGGAGGATTTTATGAGGGATCTCAGCTTCTTACTGAGGTTGACCAGGGAGTTCCTCCAGTCATGGGATTTTACTCTTTTTTGCAACAGTTTCTTTCTTCTGTTGTAGAGTTCATTTATGGCAGAGGACTACCAGATTGGCCTACTTTTTTTGGAGGATAGCATCTTGGTTTTATTAGGGATAACATGATCTATGCACTCGTGTAAGTCGCAGACAAACAGAATGAGGCTCGCCACAGCACAAAGTAAAATTAGAACACAATTTATTGACTGCAGTAACCAAAGTAAGCGCTTTCACGTTTGCAATGCTTCATCAGACTTTTACAACTGCTAGCAACTCCAATCACACTTAAATAGTAACATAATACACCCTCTATTCAATTAATCAATCAAATCATAAAAGCCATTCACATTCTAAGAGCAACAGGCACACAATCACAACATCAAATACATGCTCTGCTCACATATATTAAAAAACATATTACAAACATAAATATAACAATATAACAAAACATATATATATATATATATATATATATATATATATATATATATATGCATCAAAAATATATAAAAGAGAACAGCAGCTCATGTGTGCATATAAAATTGCTCACAACTTAATGAGCGTAGGAGCATGCTGCTAAGAATGGTTTTAAGGTTACTTTCTCATTTAATCCATGCCCCCTACAAATTTGTAACCTTATTATCCATCTGTTTTCACATTCCTCGATGTAGTTCTTTATATCGCCCAACCTACTTGTTACCCCAATCAATTCTAAAACACTGAACTTAAGTTTGTGTGTCATCCCTTTATCTAAAACATGCTGGGCTAAGGCATTGTGTTCATCTTCTCTGTTTATTGCATAGATATGCTCTCTAACCCGTTCCCTAAGACTCCTATTAGTTTTACCTACATAAAAACATAAACAACTCTGGCAGACGGCTATATATATCAAATTCCTTGATTTACAGTCAGCATAGAAATTGAAATTATATTTATAGTTCGTATCTGGATGTACAAAATAATTGCTTCCCGACATATACACACAGTGATTACAGCTTCTACAAGGTAGTGTCCTCTGTCTATTTGATTCCACGAGTGTGCTTTTATTGTTGCTATCTTCATAACATAGCAACCTCTTAAGCGACCTTTTATTCTTATATGAGAAACGCGGTCTCTGGCCCACTATTTGGATTATCTTCTCATCTGTAGTAAGTATCCCCCAGTTCTTTTCTATTATTCCTCTGATTCCTTTATTCATGTTTGTATAAGGAATCACTACTCTATTTTCATTATTTCGTTGATTTCTATTGTTACTAACATTCCCACCATTCCTATATAAATATGGTCTCCCTTTTCCTTACCTGATTGAATCATTTATTTGATAGGCAGATTCAACTTCATATTTATTATAGCCTCTTGACATTAAATCATTCACTAACATCTCTTGTTTCTTACTGTAACTATCATCACTTGTAGTAAGGCGTGACATTCTCAAAGCCTGTCCTTTCACTATATTATGATATATATGCTGAGGATGCATACTATTCCAATGTAGCATACTATTTTTCCAACATGGTTTCCTGTATATCTCAGAATGTATCTCCCCATTTATCTTTATCACGTTCACATCCAAGAATTCCATCTTCTCATAAGAATATTTCTGTTCAAATCTCAAAAAATCTGTGGTACCATTAATATATTCAATGAAGTCATTCAACTCCATTTCTGTGCCTCTCCACATCAAAAACACATCGTCCACAAAACGTTTATAAAATTTTATATGTTTGTTAAATATGACATTTGATGGGACATATGTGCTTTCCCAATATGCCAATACTAGGTTGGCATAAGAGTTGGCACATGGGGTACCCATCACAACACCTTTTTTCTGTAAATAATAAATATTCTCATATAGAAACACATTGTTATTTAATACCACATCAAGTAGCTAGCTTTGGAGGATTTTATGAGGGATCTCAGCTTCTTACTGAGGCTGACCAGGGCGTTCCTCCAATCATGGGATTTTACTCTTTTTTTGCAACAGTTTCTTTCTTCTGTTGTAGAGTTTGTTTATGGCAGGGGACCACCAGATTGGCTTCCTTTTTTGGAGGATAGCATCTTGGTTCTGTTAGGGATAGCATGATCCATGCACTCGTGTAAGTGCTTATAAAGTGCATTTGTGTAGGATTCAGCAGTCGTACCTCTATTGTCCGTCTGCATGGGTATCATGAAGTTTGCCACTTCTGTCTTAAGAAGTGTGAAGTTGGCTTTGGAGAAGTTTTTTATGGTGGTTTCCCTAATTGGGGCTGGGGGGGGGATGTGGATGTCTAGGGTGATTAGTTTGTGGTTGGATCTGACCAACGAGGAATTGACCTCTGGTGTGGAACACCGGTTGCCCATGTTGGTAATGACCAGGTCTAGGATACTGCTGCCCCTGGTGGGAGTGTGAATAAGTTGATCAAAGGCATTGGAATTTATGAATTCCAGAAAACGTTGAGCAAAAGAGTTGGCTCATGAGTAGTTTTCCCAGTTAATGGTTGGGTAGATGAAATCACCAATTATTAGGGTGTTGAGTTGTACCCTAATACTTTCCACTGTATCAAAAAATGAGGAGTGGGAATCCTGGGGCATGGTGAGGGGTCTGTAGCAAGCTACAGTTTGGATTGCGGTCTTGCTCAGAGTTAGTTGCACTTGGATAATCTCAGATGCATTATGCTGTGCAATAGCCTGGAGGTGTGAATATCCTTAATGAATATGGACACACCTCCACCTTTAGTGCTTCGTTCTGGGTAAGGTGGCCAAAAGATGTGGTATGAATTATAGCCTGGTAATACAGGGGTGCTCTCTGCAGCTTTGAACCAGGTCTCTGTCACTGCGCAGATGTCGATGTTCTCCATTTTATGGAGTGCCGCGAGTGAGTGCATTTTGAGGTTTAGAATTCTAGCATTGAGTAGCATTACCCACAGATTTTGCTTCCTTGTACCTGGTGTGGTGGTAAATTTGTCATTTGAACCTTGCCTAAAAAAGGCACTATGGCAGTGCAAGAACTTTAGCCAGTATCCGGAATCCCAAGGGCGACAGGTGCAGACCATCTATGGCAAAGCATCATGGTCTGTCGATCATGTCATCCCAGGCAGACAAATACTGGATCCCCTTAGAATGACAACAGAAGCTTAGCCAATTGTTGAAGTCAATTATTTTGTCCTTGTACTGTGGTATCATTCTGGGTGATGGCAGGATGCTACTCAGGGCTAGGGTCATACCTGCCTGGACTACAAGATCGGAGAGCTCCTCCATGTCTCTTTTCATGTAGTCTAAAGAGGTACATCTCAGGTCATTCACACCAGCATGGACAATGACAGTGTCATATTTGTACTTGTTGTGGAGTGACCGGAGTGTGTGCCTTATGTGGTGGATCCTGGCACCTGACAGGCAGCTGACAGTAACTTTCTCCTTGTTTAGCCTGGTGAGTGGAACATCAGTGTGCCTGACTATAGAGACACCTATGACTAGAGTGTTGAGTACGTTATGCCTTATGGGCTGTGGTTGAGTGGCACACTGAGTTTGTGGGCTATGTGTCATTTGGGTTGTGTTGGGGAGTGGAGTTTGCTTGCATTTCTGCTTTGGAGGTCCCTGATGCTTGGGCAGGTTTTTATTGATAGCCTCCATGAATTTAGGTGTGTGCTTTCTGTTTCTTTGTGTGTGTTTTAGTGGTGTAGGTTTTGAGGGACTATGTGATGAGTGTGGTGTGGTGCAAGTGTTTACCTTCTTCTCTTGACTGTCTAGTCCAGTCTTGGGTGAAGAGAGCTTTGCTTCATGTTTGGCTATATAAGTGCATCTCTCACAGGTTGTAGTGTTGGGTGGTAGGAGGAGAGGGTTGTCTGTGTACATGAGGCAATTGCTGCATTGCCCAAAGATGCCCAGATTCATCAGGAAGACAGGAGAAATCACCAGGAGCTGACCTTTAGACATGCCTGGATAGTTACTTATTTATTAAGTGCTAAACACTGCTTTCCTCTACAAGTGAGGAAAGTTGAGTGCTGTAGTAATTTGCAGCTTATTTAGTGATACAACATGCTCTGAACAAGTGCTGAGTTCAAAGAAACAGATTTGCATGCTGAATCTAGAAAACTGGCTAGTTCTAAGAAACAAAATTAAGCTAGAAGGCTTCCGTCCAACACAGAAAGGCTTGGGGGCTCAGAAGCCTACAAACAGTCTAGACTACTTACAGGAAAGGCAGGAAGCAAGCTTAATTATTTTTTTCTTTCTCAGATGCTCTCTTTGTACACAGTAGGAGTGCCTGAAATCAGAATATGATCTCAGTGCACTCAGTTGAGTGAGCAGATGAGATGGGCCCAGAAGGAGCATCCAAACACAAATTTACAAGAGAGACAGGCAGTTTCAAAGCCACCAAGATTAACACCAAAACAAAATCAAGGAGGGTGGGTGGGGAACTAACTGAAAAAAACAGAGACAAATCTTCCAGTTCAGTTAATATCCAATGCAACACAAATAAATCAATTAAAATGCTGTATTATTTGGAAAAAGTGCAGATAAAAGGTACTTAAATTCTCTTATACGTCCAGTTGAAAACAGCTAGATCTTAGCCGGCCAAAGCTCAGGTTTTAAGTAGAAAATATTCCAAATTGTACCACTTAAATATGCAGTAACAGGATATCAATGAATGAGACTACCCCCGACTGCAATTACTGTCTATGCAGGAATTCTAACAGGCAATAAAATCTAGCAAACACTAACTGAAAAAACAGAGTCAAAACTTTCAGTTCAGTTAATATTCAATGCAACCACAAATAAATCAATTAAAATGCTGTATTATTTAAAAAAAGTACAGATAAAAGGTACTTAAATTCTCTTATACGCCCAGTTGAATACAGCTAGATCTTAACCAGCCAAAGCTCAGGTTTTAAGCAGAAAATATTCCAAAATGTACAACTTATATAGGCAGTAACAGGATATCAATGAATGAGACTACCCTGACTGTATTATTTGAAAAAAAGTGCAGATAAAAGGTACTTAAATTCTGTTATACGTCCAGTTGAATACAACTAGATCTTAGCCGGCCCTTGGAGGGCACAGTACAAGTTCTGTTCTTTTTGCTTAATACTATTTGATTCATTTAGGAAGTTTCACTAACTAGCTTTCCTTGAAAATGGCAGTCAAACTTAATGAGTAAATGTAGAATTTCAATCACTTTTAAAAATAAAAACACATCTACTTTTGTCTTTTTTTACTTAAATACTTAATAGCTTATATAAAGAAAGCTATTAATATGCAATTTAACATAAATATTTCTAGATACCTCTGCTATGTATTTTACATATTTTATAGAATTATACACTTAATAATGGCTACATTTTCACATACTGTTACATTTTACATAGTTTTTTCTTCTCCACTTTATGAAATACTTGGTAGGCAATTTCACTTTTCAGGCATATTACAAGGTTTTCCCTTTAAAGATAATGTATTCTACTTGGGGTTTTGAGACATGGGTAAAATACCAGCTGTTTACATTTTTAAGAACTCATAGTGCAATGAACGTAAAGACACTCTGCTTTCTATTTATAGTCAGAATTATTCCTTGGTAAATGTAACTAAATCTTGGACCTGTAATTAAATTCCTAGGAATGAAAAGTACTTCCTTGCAATGAGAGCTTTAAGGATATGCAGTGAGGTCACAGTACAAGTTAAGTCCTCCACCTGTTATGTCTCATTTAACAAACAAGCAATCAACAGACTGTCGCACTATTCAGATATCATTACTAATGCTTCCTGGAAACCACAAAGACTCCTTACAAGATGTAACAGGTGTGAAGCTGCTGGTCTCAATACTGCATGATACCTCTAGATGTTATATTCTTTCTTCATTTTTAATAATTTTCACATCTGAATAACAACTATGTTTTAACTTCGAAAGTATAAGAAAGTTATATTCAGCATTCTTAAAGTTATTTCTATCTATATGCTGTTATAACTAATTGTTTAATTAAGTACATTTTATAGTGTGGTTTCCTGTAAGCATAATGCAGTGCTTTATTTTTTCAAGTACAAAATTATTCAGATTAAACAAGGTATATCATAGGAACATACAACAAGATAAATGTTTAGAATGCATTTCTTATGAATTATTATAATGGCTCTAATTCAGATTTTTTAAAAACTGTCAAGATGTGTTAAAACAGAAATTGAACCACCTGCCAGTAATTACCAGCTATCTTTTTTTAGATGAAGCCAAGACATAGGCTCATATAATATACATGCACACAAACAGACACGCAGACAGACACACAAACATATGCACACTAACAACACACATGCACAAAATACTACCTAAATGATATAGTCTACAAGCCACATCACATATATCTCTGTAGGTCATATTGTTTTTTGTTTTGTTTTAATTTTTCAAAAAAGAAAACAATATACATCTTTTTTCAAATAGAATTTTATTGATTTTACGGTACACAAATATCACACATAAATGCAGTTTAACAATGAGCAATGATACAGAAGAGAACATACAACCACTAACTATATACAGTATATACAACAGTGCTGCTTAAGACTAATATGACATCTAAGAGGAAACCTGATGTAACATCTATATGCAAAGGATGATTACTATAACGTAACAGAATGTATTGCCCTTGTTTGAGATTTATAAGGGGGGAAAGAGAGGACATAAAACTTATCTTGAGCCACCATATCACCAGGGTCGGGGGAATGGAGGGGAGAAAAGGAGTTAAGCACACCTATGGGAAAGACTATATAGTAGCGATAGCTTACCTAAGTTTATCTATACTTAATTGCCAGCTAAGTGCTCAAACAAGGTATTCCAAAATGTCAGGTAGTAAACCTGCTTTTGAGAGTTTGTTATTAGAAGTTTTTGTGACATAATGTATTTAATAGCCAAATATCTAAAGCCTCTCCAGGACATCTTAGTGTGATTCAAACAGTATTTGGTAATGTAGAATTTGACTAAAAGGCAAAGTGTAATTAAGGTATGCAATCTTAGTTTTGGCATTTTAAGGTTAGTAACATGTAACAATGCCATCTCCCATGAGAGGGTTGATTTGTGGTATCCCATCTTATCAAGTTTCACTTTGAGAGTGCACCAGATACTGTGGGAGTATCTGCAAAACCATAATATATGTAGGATATCAGCCTGGGGGTAGGAGCAGCAGGGGCATGTAGTAGATACATTAGGGTTAAATTTATTTAAATGGGACTGGAGTAAAGTATAAATTATTGGTAATCATAAATTGTGTATAGGTGAACTTCTTAAAAGGGGAAAACCTAAGCATGGATTTAATAGCTGCTAGCTTTTGATCTATTAATATATCTAACCCTTGATGGTTCCAATAGTCTGCATAGACTATTTTGTCCTGGAACTGGATTGCGTTAATAAGTTTAGAGGAGAGAGCTAACATACTTTTCTTACTAGCAAGGGTTTGCAACCGGATAGCAACCTGATTAATGTCAGATTCACTAATAATGTAATCTTGAAGTAAAGATGCAGTGGTTTCCCTTATTTGCCTTAGAATTATGGTGTATTTATTTGATAGGTTGAGCATACTGCATAGTTCTGACAGTGATAAACTTCTATGTTTATGAGTATCCCATAGCGTATAATCATTTATTAGAGGGTAGTCAGTATGATTGACCATGTTACAGTTCAACTTAATATTAGGATTGAGATAGATGGGTTGAAACAGAGGTAGTACTTTTTCCAATTTCAGGGAGTTGAAAATGTCTTGGAAAGACTTGATTTTAATCTTCTGGATATGATGTAACTTCAAATTTTTGAGAGATAGTGGGCTTAAGAAGGGGAGAGCTTTGGGGTTGAAATTATTGCTCAGGGCATGATTATGCCGTATGTTTACCCAAAGGGGAGTCCAAATTGCATGGTTTGGGTGATAGTTGGCAATAGTAAATCTACTAGCATGCAGGATTCTGTAATAGATTACAAGGTCAGGCATACGTAGGCCACCTCTAGCTTTTGGATAAGTAAGTCTTTGGTGCAACACTCTTACTGATTTTGGGTGCCAAATGAACTTTGCAAAGGCGTTGTGAATTTTAGTGAGAAATGCATTGGGGATGGAAGAGAGAGATGAGTGAAAGGGATACAGCAGCTTTGGGAGGATGTTCATTTTAATAATAGATGTTCTAGCTAGCATAGGAAGCTTCATCTGTTGCCATCTAGATAGGTCTTGTGAAATAGCCGTCCATAATTTAGATAAATTGGACTGTAATGTGGAGGAGGACGAGTGGTCATAGTATATCCCTAGATATTTGAGTGAGTATGCTAAGTGGAAGGGTGAGTCAGGGAAGAGATTTTCCCTATGAGCTGTAGGGTTGATTGAGAAAATAAAAGATTTATTTTGGTTAATTTTATAGTCTGAGATAGATGTGAAGGTGTTTAAGGTAGTTACTAACTTCTTTCTGTCCGAAATCGGATGTTCAAAATATAGATTCACGTCGTCGGCAAATGCAGTCAAGCTGATCTTGGTTTGTAGTATTCTGGGGATTTAATGGTGTGTATTTTGTAATATGGATAGGAAGAAGAGTTCTACATATAAGTTGAACAGAAGAGGGGAAAGAGGGCATCCTTGTCTGGTGCCATTTTAAATTTTTATCGGTTGTGAATATTGCTTGTTGATATATAGGCGAGCATATAAGCTATTGTACAGAATTTTAATAATATTGATAAAGTCAGGGGGTATATCAAAGTAGGAAAGTTCTATGAAAAGAAAGTTCCAGTTGACCCTGTCAAATTCCTTACACGCATCTAGTATCATTGCATATCTCGGATTTTTATAATTTTTGGTAAGATTAATCACGGTTTCCATAGTTATGTTCATTCGAGATTAGGGAAGGCATTACTTTTTTAAGCCTTTCTGCTCAGATCGATGATAGAATTTTAATGTTAATGTTCATTAAGGAGATTGGCCTGTAGTTGTTAAGATTAGATTTATCTAGGCTATTTTTAGGGATAAGAATGGTCTTTGAATGATTAATGTAGAGGTCTTATATACCATTGGAGGATATTCAATTAAAAACCTTGAGTAGAATGGGAGCTAAATTAAATTTAAAGGTTTTATAAAAGTCTGGAGAGTAACCATCTGGACCCAGGGCTTTGCTTAATTTAAGGCTGGCAATGGCATTTAAGACTTCCTGTTGATTCAATGGGGCAGCTAGGATGGCTTTCTGGTCTTCATTTAGCTTTGAGAATATGATGTTGTTGAGATAGTCTTTTATCTCTGTGGTTGAGGTTTGGTGGTTGTTACTAGCATATATCTGAGTATACTTGTGGAAATAGCTAAATAATTTGGGTGTCTGTTTTATAAAGTGTATCTTGATGATGAATAAAGATTATTCTGGGTGAGTTCTGTCTTTTTTCAATTATCCTAGCTAGTGCTTTGGAAGGGGTTTGTAACCATTCTGAGTATTTTGATATGAGTTTTAGTTCTTGCAGAGAATAACTGGACTGGTGCAGTTCAAATAGTTATCTTTGCTTTTCTAACATAACATTTTCTACTGTGGAGGTATGGTTCATTTGAAGCTTCTCATGTAGTGTTCTGATTTCAGATATTAGGTGGTTCTCTTTCTCATTTCTCTTTTTTTAAGGAATGTGGATTTCTGAATAAGTATCCTCTGAGTACAGATTTGCATGCTGCCCATCGGACATCATAGGGGATACCTGTGTCACAGGGGTCAGTGTTAAACTCCCCCAGAACACTGGTTATCTCCTTGGTAACTTCTGAATTGTGTAGGAGATTGTTATTAAGAGACCAGTTAAAACCTTTGTTAGGAAAGGATGCATTATGTGTAAAATTTATCGTTAAAGCAATCTTCGAATGGTCCGAAAAAAAACCTGAGTTTGGTTAGATAGGTTATATGCCAATTTGTTAGTATGTCTGATATTAGTAGGAAGTCTATGCGGGACCAGGAATTATGACATCTAGAGAAATATGTGAAGTTATTATTGTTTTTAGTGTCCTTGCTAAAGGAGATGGGGTCAGCCAGCCCAAAATCAGAAATCAACTCCATTAAGGCAAGGGAGGCTTGTGTGTTATATGATTTAGATTTGCTCGAACGGTCGATATTAGGGTCAATAACACGATTCCAACCACCCCCCCCAAGATAAAGAAATGGTTAGGGAAGTTAAGTAAGAACTTATATATCTGCAAAATGAATTTGTGCTGTCCTGAGCATGGACCATATAGGTTTAGAAACAATATTGGTTTATTAAGCATAGGAGATATGCACGTGAAATAACACCATCTACCCTCCTTGTCTGAACCCTTATCCAGGATGGACGGATTAAAATACTTTTTAATAACAATTGCTACTCCTTTGGAGTTACAGCTATTTCCAGCTGAAATAATGTATTTTATCCACTTTCTGTTCTTTTCCCTTATCCAATCCTCTGCTAGCATACGTGATTCATGAATAAAACAAATATCTGCTTCTGCTTTTACTAACAGGTGCATTAGAAGATTTCTTTTATTTCTGTCCTGAAGTCCTCTAACATTCCAAGAGATTATCTGCCATATCTTATCCATGCTTACGGGGACCTTTGGTTAAATTGTTTATGAGATGAAAGATGACCAGGTATCTGTTGTGTGGCTCAAGATTATATTGTAAGTTAGGTATGAGTGTAACAGTTAGACAAAAAGCAGCACTAATCTCTCTCAAGTCTACCCTTGTGCCTACCCACTTACACCCAATATTTGAGAGAGAGAGAAATAGAAACAATGTGTTTGTAACCATGACTTTATAAGCAATAAGTAGTTAAGAACCATAAAATAACTAGATTTACAAAATATGTACAAAAATAATTCTATTCCAAACATTGTCATTCAGAGCCCTACTTAGCAGTCCACCTAGCTCTCAGCTAAAGGTACTGCCAGTAGTGGGAGATGACCTGCTACCTAGTCATCAATTCAGTTAAAATTACAAATGAGCTTACAACATTCAAAAAATAATTGGGATCGCAAAACTCACTGCAGAGTAGGGATAAGAGCGCATGTGAGAAATATTTACAGTCTATCCTACTGAGCTCAAAACACAGTACAGTAGGCAGTAAACTGAACATGACATGCTTAACATATCTGCTAGAATCTGTTGTGTTAATCACATAATAGTTAAACATGAATGTTAGTTAATAATAGCTTTCTTCTAGGCCTGTAGATTGGGTGTGAATGGATTTGTTTCAGCAAGAGTCTGGTGTTTAAAACCATAGATTTAGTCTTGTTAATTCACATTGGTAATTAAATACTACATCCCTCCACAGAAGAGTAGACCTAGAATTATGTTCAAGTGTGGTTTAAACATACAAACACAGTGATGGACACCTGAAGGGATGGAAGTTCTGCACTGAAAAAATCCAAAGCGACTTTAAGCTTCACATATGTTTGTGTAAAAAGGCTGTCTTGTCAGTTTGTACTTGCATTATATAGGGGCCTGGCTTTGCTTCTAGCTCAGATTTTGTTTGCTCAGCTTTTCACCCTCTCTTCTACAAAGCATAAAAGAGAACCATGATTTATTGTCTCCATCACGCTTCTGATTAGGAAATCCTCAAACTCACTTTCCTTAATATCAGCACAAGTAGCAAAGCTGTAAAGGCTTACCCAATTTCTTGCAAGCTCATGATGATTTGCAAAATGATCTGGTTTATCAAATGATTGATTTAAAGTCCAAAATATCCAGAACATAAATCATGCTTCTCACTTAATAAAGTATAACCCCTCTATCTCGGGTATATTCTATTTCCCATAGCAACCTTTTTCAGCATTTACAATGCCTATCAACTGTCTGTGCTCGTGAGAAATTATATCCCATGCTAGTTCAAGTGTTAAACTGAAATTACATTTCCATACATACAAATGCAATAGCAAAGGCCTTACTGAAGGTACTTTAACTTATATTATTAAAATGCCTGTTCGTAACCAGTTTTAACTTTGCGGATGAGTTCAGGTGGAGTGGATCACACTTGTCTCACTGTGTTGGTTCATTGCGCCAATTCTGGCCAAGATTCAGACTGCAAAATAATGTTTTTGCTCACCGGAAGGTAAGGGAAGTAGTATCTGTTCTCTCAATTGCTTTACTCAGCTAGAAAACTACTGTTAAGTGAGTTAGAGCAAGGAGAGAGACTGGCGATGTTGGTATAGCAAGGCATGACACAGAGCTGTTAATTACCTGGTAACTAGACACGTAATTTCTTGACTCTGCTTCAAGAAAACAGTTAATGCAGAGCACAACAACTGGTGAAGGAGAACCCTAGAGTACTTTTAGTTAAGGAAAGAGATGTTCAATGTACTCACTCTAAGTCTGGTCATGCAGCAGATGAGAAGACCTCGTCCTGGGGTAGTTCAAAGCGTTGGTGGAGATGCTGTCATCATTTTTTTTCTCCCTTGATCACTTCATTCAGCAACTTAAGGGGACACGGTTTTGGAGAAGAAACAGAGGATTACCAGGGGGACAGCGCTGATTCAGGATGATCGGGCTGAAGCCACAGGAAATGTTTGCTTTTCTTTTCCATTTAGATGGCAGTGTCCATGGTTAATGGGAATGTTCGCTGTCACCATTTATGCATGCCCCTGACAACAGCACTTTGCAAAAGACATTCCTGACAGCTGAAGATGATAGCGGTTAACAACTTTAGTTTAAATTAGTTTTATTTACCAGAGGTGAGTAGAAGGGGTTAATGTCTGAGGCTTGGGACCGGAAAACTCAAGAGCTGAAACTGGTGAGTGGTTTTAGGGTAATCAGCTTATTCATGCATCCGGAGCCTTTCCAAGACACTTCAGAAAAATGTGGCTAGCTTCCTTAGGTGAGTCCATTGTGAGATTTTTGTTATTGTAATAGAAAGATAGCGTATTCGGAAACCTCATCTGGAATTTGATGCTACACTTAATGAGGTCTGCAGAGTACAGAGAAAGCTTGCGGCATTTTTCTTTGATTTCTTGGGGAAGATCCTGTGAGATAGATAGTGAATAAGAATTCCAGGTATAGTGTTTTAGTTTTTTGTATGCAAAAAGGATAGCTTGGACATCTTGATGGTTGAGAAGTTTAACGTAGATGGATCTTGGAGTTGTAGAACTTTGGTTTCTTTGTAGAGCACGATGTGCCCTTTCAATTATACATTCCGATGGAGGTTCTCTGGATTGTAACAATGAAGAAAAAATTTGTTTGAGAATTGGAAGGAGTTGATTTTGCTCATATTTCTCTGGTAAACCCCTTATAATAAGATTATTTCATCTACTCCTTGTTTCCAGGTCCAGGATTTTCAGTTGTATGTCAGTCAGAGTCTTATCTTTGACATTGAGTTTGGACTTCAAGTGTTCAATTTCTAATTCGTTTGATTTGGATCTTCCTTCTACTAGTTCTAGTCTTTCAACAATTTGTTTAATTGTACCCCCAAAAGTGGATAGGTGATCCGAGAAACCTTGGACTGCAGATTGTAGAGGTAAAAGGGTGCTCTTCAGCTCGTCCATATGAATAGAGTTTTTGGCCTTCTGTTTGGTGCTTTCCTTCATTTGTTCTTGCTGTACTTTGGATGTTTTCTGTTTTTTGGAGATAACTTCTTTCTCTGAGGAGGTTATAGCTGATAATTTGTTTATTGAAGTTTGCTCCATACTGCAAGTTCCTTTTTGAAAAAAATATTAAATTCCAGATGAAATACCCTAATACATTAATTTTTACAGTTGATGGATCCAAATATTCCATTTCTACAAAAAAAGAAGCAAAACTTACCTTTTTGAAGATTTTCAAATCCCTCCCAACTTCGGAAGCTTAACTGGAACATTCAGTCTGTTTACAGCAATGTGGATACTGGGATTCCATGCCTACTATACCTCGAGGCTCCAAAATCCTTTGTTTGTTCTTTCTTCTTCACCAGACCCCTTGGTTAATAATTAACTAGTTTTTTTTTACAGGTCCAGTTTGTTTACGAAGATTACACGAACTTGTACAGCTTCTATGAACTGTGATCCCTCGTGAGGCAACAGGAAGTCCTTTAGATACTGCTGAGGGTCCGTTTTCATCGTGGCACATCCGGAAGTCCGTCCGCAAAATGGTTCCCCCTTCGTGAATTCGAAAACAGGATTTCATGACCAGGAAGTAGATAGAGCTTTGTGGAAGCAGGGGAACCTACTGGGAACGAAAAACGTGGCTTCGTGGACTTTTAATGTGTGTTGCAACTTTTATTTCTGTAAAAGGGAATGTGACTTCATTCAGGTAGGATTTAAACTGAATATTAAGGTAGTGGTTAAAATGTGTCATTTAACTAACATGGTAGAAGTAACATAAAGTTATCATAGTTATTTTACTTTCCTAGGTAGTTTGCCTGAATGTGGATGTGCCAATAATATTGTACTGTACTGCAATATTTATTCTCCTGCTTTTAGATTGTGTTTTAATACTGTAAATATTTAGATACAAAGGGGTTTTAATACGGGGATAGTAAGTAAATTAAAAGCACACAATATATCCTGGTATTCTTAGGGAAATGGAAGCTTATTTTTCTGATGTGGTTCTGAATGTTTTGTGAATTGTGCTATTTAGATATTGTGTATATATTTAAATATAGTATCTGCTAACAATAGTTAATGTTATTTGTATTCACCAATGCTGCTGTCATCACAATGTTAAATAAATTAGATTAGATAAACAATGTCAAATTTAATGCTTTAAATATAAATTAAACATATAGTGTATTATCTTGAAGTTAATAACATTACGGTTTAATAGGAGAACTGTCATTTATCTGCTTAGGTTAGATTTAAATAAGATAATTAGATATTCTAGGATAATATAACTAAATTATAAAACTAATAATATATGTGAACTATTAGAGAGGTAGAATAGTAATTTTGCATGTAAGGAATATCATTTGTGTTAACTAAATAATGTGATCAAGAGCTGTAGATAGATACCAGTGTTTAGTAGGGAATGTTTTGGTTAGGTTTTGTAGAGTTAGATGTAGTTATTATAGGTTTTTTGCATGTTTTTAGTGTGTTATTTTGTAAGATAAAGAACAAATATTTAGTAATGATGTGTACCAATAGAAGTTTATACAGTGTAAAAAACCTATGTTTGTCCTGGTCCAGGGGAATAGTGGATAGGCACTGGTTAGGGATAGGATGTCAAGATTGCTTCAAGATATTACATAATGTGCTAATACATCTGAATCTAGTATTGTTTTGCAATTTTAAAATACACTTTAAAGTTTTAAAAATCTTAATATGTGGATAATAGACTCATGGAATGTTAAAGGCTTCCAGAACTTGAAAAAAAGGAAATTATTTTTTCATTTGTTCCTCCAGTCAAAAGCATGTTTTATTTTGTTACAAGAAACCCATTTGGCTAATGATCAATGGACTGCCCTTAAAAATAAGAAATGGATTAGAAAGGTGATAGCTTCGGAAGGGACAACTAATAGTGCAGGGGTGGCGATTATTATTAAAAGTCAGTACCAAGAGAAAATCCTAGATTTTAAAATGGACAAAGAGGGAAGATGGTGCTATGTGATTCTCGTATGCAAACTTTACGATAAACCGGTGATACTTCTTAACATATATGCCCCATGTACCAATCAACAAATTTTCATAACATCACTTTATTTTATCCTGAATCAATATAATAATTACTATATAATAATAGGAGGTGACTGGAATACATACCAAGACCCTAAATTAGATAAATCAAGCTCTCATAGGTCCTTTAATAACCAAGCAGTGATAGCATTACAGGAATTTAAAACAGATTTTAAATTATATGATCCATTTAAATATAATAAGAATCACATGAACGTTAATAACTTTACATTTTATTCAAGTTGTCACAAAATGTGGTCCAGGATCGACTTTTTTCTAATTTCAGACGCACTAATGTTTTTTGATCATTATATATACATACAAGCTCGACATTTGTTGGATCATTCTAGGATCACATTAACTTTTAATAAGGACACTAGTCATAAGATACACTTTAGAGGCTATAATTGGACATTAAATCCATATCTATTGCATAAAGAAGAGGTAATAAAAGAAGCTCAGGAGTTCTTTAATCAATTACTAGCTAATCTTTCGGAACACCGTCATCCGTCTGACATAGAATGGGCAACCACCAAAGCACAAATTAGAGGAATGTTTCTCCAAAAGGCTACTTATTATAAGAAATTACAAGTGAGAGACATACAAGAATTGGAAACTAAAATTAAATTACTGGATCAGGATCTAATTGGGAATTATAGTAAACAAACTGAAACGGAGTTATTTAAATGTCAGAAGGACCTTTTTTTACTACAAAACAGTAAATTATCATTTTATGAGCAGAAAATGCTCGTAAAATACGCCAATCACATACAGACCCCCTCAAAAGCACTAGCACGTATTATTAATCAATCGAAAATACCTTCTCAAATCTCTGAAATACACTTTAATAATAAAACATATACTAATACTGAAGATATCATGAGGGTATTTGAACTAATATTTTCACAAGTATATGGTGAACAACAGGAAGTTAATATAAATAAGAGTAATAATGATTTTCTGCAGAAAATTATCTTTCCGAAGATTGGTGATGAGCTTCATATGAACTTAATTAAACCAATTTCTTCAGAGGAGATAACTGATGCAATTAAGAAGTTGAAGCCATATAAAGCTCCGGGACCAGATGGATTGACCACAGAATTCTATAAAACTTTTAGTGATATATTGGGAAAAATACTTCCACAGGTATTTAACTATATAACTAACAATAAAATCACTGACCTGCACTTTAATGCTTCGAAAACTATTCTTATACCAAAAGAGAATACTGATTTACATAACCCGGATAATTATAGACCTATTTCACTTTTGAATATAGATATGAAAATTATGACATTGATTTTGGCTAATAGATTGAAGAAGGTAATTAACCTGATAATATCAGATGAACAAGCCGGTTTTATAAATGGCAGACAAACTACAGATAATACGTTATCACTTCATACACTGATTTCTTATGCCACTCACAAGAACTGTAATGCATATGCACTCATAATTGACGCACAAAAAGCTTTTGATAGAGTGAACTTAGAATGTTTGTTTGATACTTTAGCATGTTTTAATATACCACAAGAATTCATTTTAACTTTAAAAAAACTATATAATAATCCTTATACAAATCTAGTTATTAATAGGAATCTCTCAAAAAGAATTCAAATTAAGAATGGTACCCGCCAAGGGTGTCCGTTATCTCCTATATTATTCAATTTATATTTGGAACCATTATTTCTACATATCAAACAAAATATTTATCACAATGCTCCAATAATTTATGGTACGAAGATTACCATGGCGGCTTTTGCGGACGATTTGAATATTTATTGCACAACACCTGTTTCAGATATTAAGAAAATATTAAAAGCTGTGGAAGACTTTGCAAAAATATCTAATTACAAAATAAATTTAAAAAAAAACAAGGTATTCCCATTAAAGATGCCCACACCCTTCTCACTTTTACCATTGGTAGGGCAGGTAAAATCCAAGGAAAAAATAAAATATTTAGGGGCTGTTTTTTCAACAGATAATAGAGACTTTTACGTAAATAATGTTAAGTTAATTTGGGAACAGATAGTATCTGATTTAAAAAGATGGGATAATTTGAAACTACCAATAATGGCAAAGACCTCAATTATTAAAATGAACATACTCCCCAGAATACTATATACCTTTAGAGCTACTCAAGTTCAAATTTCTAGGAAATTCTTCAAACAACTTCATACAGAATTAGCTAGATTTGTATGGGAACCTAGAAAAGTTAGGATATCTTATGGCAAACTGATGACTCCGAAAAATAGGGGGGTGTTGGAACTACCAAATTTTGAAACATATTATTTAATAATAAACGCTAACAGAATTTTAAGAGTAGTTAACTTTGATAAGATCAATTCGAAATGGGCTCCTAAGTGGTTGATTTTAAATCATAAACATGTTGCTGGTCTGGGTATTAATTGTAAGGCATTACCTTTTTTAAACAAAGATACCCTTAAAATGTACGTATTGATGGAGCATTTTAAAATATATATAATATCAGTACAAAGTCTGTTTAACTCACTAGATCTTTTACAATATATGATGATTTTTCAACCATTTCACAAAAATCCGAATTTGAAAATTGGTAATCAGTTGATAGACCTTAAGAAATTCCCACTTATAAGTAATTTAACCATATTTGATTTATATCCCTTTCTAGGAATCTCAATACATAACATACTAAGAGAGATGGATCTCCCTAACTCGTATTTAATTATAATAAGACAGTTAAAGGACTTATCAATAAGCTATTTTAGTAATAGGAATTTTAAAATTAAAGAAGAAGATTTAAACATTTGCCTAAACTTATGACAAACCTTAACACAGGAATGTAAATATATAACAGCGTCATATAGTTTGATGAAAGAGGTGAAATACAATAACCAAATACTTTTATCGAAATACTGGAAGGAGAAATTGTTAACGATTGAGGATAGTAAAATAGTGAGAGCAATTAACTTAACCTTAAAATCAGTGTCCCTTCAAAAGTTATTATTTACTCAGTTGATGATATTTAATAATGCGTATTATACGCGTCTCACTTTACATAAATTTAACTAAAAAAACTCACCCAAATGCCCATATTGTATAGATCAAACAGCTGACCTTTTACACATGTTCTGGAGTTGTAAATGTATTTTTAAACTCTGGAATTCTTTGAAATTCCAACTACAAAAAATGGGATATCAACAGTCTACACTTTCTTGGGAGTTTATGATTCTGCATATTCCACCAACTAATTTGGATAGATCCCAAAGGATCATACTCGTAAATATCTTTTTGTTAATGAAGCTATATATAGCTACAATTTGGCTGAACCCATCCCAGACTTCATGGGAAAATTTCAAGAGTATAGCGATAAAACATATCTTAGCACATAAATTATTAATTAGTGATCATAAGAAAAGTGTAAATAATACAAAAATATGGGAGCAAATCTTTAACATTGTCCTAACTTAAGGTTCCATTCCACTTTTCTCCGGGAAGTACAGACTAACTATCGAGTTGTCTATAGATAAGTACTATACTGATACTAGATTTTTAGTCTTTTTTTTTTTTTCTCTTTGTAATATCTATTTAGAAGTGTATAGTTATGTATAATGACTCTATGTAACTGTTGGAAGCATTCATGTATATATTGTAAATAGGTTGTAGTATTGTATTAACATTTAGAATAAAAAGAAAAATAAAGAATTATTATTGAAAAAAAAAACAACACAAATAACAATCTCCCCAAATCATTAGATTACATCGCTATGTTTTATTTAATTGCCTATTGTATGTAGTTTAGATTTTAAGTTCAGATGGTTCCTGTGTTGCAGAGAAAAAATTATGGGTTGATGCACTTCAACTGAAGAGAATCTGCTCAGACTACATTTTACTGAAACAGTGCTTAACATTGAACTATGCAGAATGCCATTATAGCTGCTATGAAAACAAGCTTGCTTATTAAATCTTTTTGGGGGTTGTAGATGTTGGATTTCCTATTCCAGATCTAACCCTTTGCTGGCAATGAAGTTTTAGGCTAACAAAAATTTGAAGAACAGGACTTAAAAGATTCAGTGATATCAACAAGTGATCTGAATGGCTTTGATGTGATAATATAGACATGAAAGGAAAAATCTGTAATAATGCAAATGTTTTTGATAATGGTCAGACTGAGAATGCAGACAGAAACAATATCATACTTAATTGTGTGTGTGTGTGTGTGTGTGTGTGTGTGTGTGTGTGTGTGCTGGAGGTGTCATGATAGTCTATTAAGAAAAAACACAGAGGAAAAATATGCATGCAGCTGGTAAGCTGATTAAAATCACTAGACTTTAAACTAAGTGATCATTTCACACAAGCAGATTTGATCCTTTTGTAAGGTAGTATACTAAATCTGTGAGTAGGCCATAGAGTTCAGAAAATTGACTCCAAATAATGTATATGAATAAATACTATAGCAAACTTTAAGAATCAGGCTCAAGTGCAAAAAATGGTGATTCCATTCCAAAAAGGTCATAGTCTGAAGCAAAAATAACTTCTGAAAGTGTCTTCAAGGCTGTTTTAGTTATAGACATAATAAGCAAAGACAAACAAGGCTGGCAGATAAGAAGGCCTAAGTGGGATGTAAAGGCTGTATTTAGAGGGATCGCCTGCACTATCAGTGAATCCTGTTTTGTTGATCACCTGTTTTATAAAAACCTGACAATTGACATATATACAGTGTTTTTGTAGTGAAACAATCCCCACACATCCCCTATATGGAGGGGTTCCTTCCGCACTCTTGTATCACTATATACATGCTAACTCCAAGATCACAGAATAGTGGGGAAAAGTTGAAACCTCTGTATCCCCACCATTCCACAATCTCGCAAAAACTTACTGTGACCTGCAAATAAAGCTACAGATCAATTAAAATACTGGGTGGTATTCATAGACATTGCACTTGGCAGTGGAGGAATTTGTTTGGGTTGTGCTGAATCACAATTCATAGACAATAACTATGCTCAGCCACAGCAGTTTGAACATGATTAGGAAAATGTTATAAATATCAGGCAGTAATGATATGCAAATGAGAATTACCTGCAAATTCTGTGACTGTCTTATGTAAATGAGGCACTTTTCAGGTCTATGTGTGAGCCATAGTCACTTTTTATGCTCATCAGTGCAGAGCACATAAGCCTTATGAAAAAAAAAAAAAAAAACAAAAGTCGTTCCTTTTCTATCTGCTTCACAATCTGTGGAGATTTTTGTTGTAGCTTCTAGTCTGGCTGTCTCCCATTGTGAGCTGCCTTTGTCAAGTGTGCCAAAGCTATAGGCACCCAGAGGTGCTCACTGACTTAGAAGATGAAGATGTAGACAAAGGCTGATGAAGAATTTTCTGACAGATTTAGACTGGACAGGGATATAGCACAGGCTTTAGTAAATTTGGATGGCCCACAGATGGGACTGGTGGGATGTGTGTTCTTCCTATATCTGTGGATACCAGGTTATGTGTAGTCCTCACAATACAGGCACCTCCCAGAGAAAAAAGTGGGAACACATTACATATCTCACAGGCTTCTGTTTCAAAGATAATTCAGCAGTTCCTTGAAATGCTCTTGGCAGATGTGGTTTGCTGTATTTATTTCCCAGTGTAACCTCAGGACTATTTCAGTACCATGCATGTCTTATAATGAATGGCACACTTTCCTGAGGTACTTGGTATGAAATATTGTATGCATGTTGTCGTTAGAACTCCATCTAGACCATGGGGGAGAACTACCCAAACAGGAAGGGCTACTTTTCCATCAACTATCGACTGCCGAGTAGTATGTGATACATGGGGGTGTATCACCAATGTATCAGCCCAGCATCCTGCTAGTGGCCCTGAATTCTCATATCTGGCATACAAGCTCAATTTACCATCTCTTCCTCCATGGTAGAATATCCAGTGCGCACCTTGTTGGCAAGTGGAAACCTTTTCTAGTCATAGTGAACTCTATAGGTACAGATTGGAAAATGTATTATTGAGAAGTAGTCTCTCCTTTGTTAGTATGTTTTCTCACCCTTGCTTGTTTTGCAGGTGATACAGATTACCCACCTGAACCTTGCCTAATAAGACCAGTCCATAACCCAAGGAAAGTTGTGGAGTAAGTAATTCAACACTGCCCTGACCCAGTCAGAAATTGTCACTGAGCATGTGCTTGGCCTACTCAAAGCCCATTTCCATTATCTGGAAGTGCCTGGGGATGTTCTTAAGTAGGGCACTGTTACTGCATACAGAATATTTACAATATGTTGCATTCTGCACAATATGATCCTATGCCTGTCTGGTGTGCAACTCTCCCATGATGGCAGTGCACCTGCTGCTATTGACTCTCCAGAATGACAATAGTGATGGTGGCCAGTCGACAACAGTAACATGAGAATTCCTGCAGCAGGCTTGTGTACTGTATACAGCTGCATAGGCAAAGAGGCAGCATCTGATCTACAACTGTAGGCCATTGCATTAATTTAGTGAAAAGGAAACAACAAATATCACATATATAATACCTGATGCATGCTGTGGTAATTGTAGACTATGCTGTGTGATGCATGGTCGACTGACACTATACATCAGACTTTTTTTATTTTAAATGTTTTTCTAGAAAATTATTTGAATGCCTTATTACATAGTGTATTGTGGTAAGTGCCTCCATAGTTCAGCTGTCATGCTTAACTATGAAGTTTCAGCTGTATGGTTAATGCTAAAGGCATAAAGTATAATGTTGAAAATGTCAAATTAAGCACACATTTTGATACTTTGCTCATAATATGAACATCTTCAGAAGTGATTTCAAAGTTTATGAAGGGATGAAAAGGACTGGTGTTTATCTGAGAGATGTTCTGGCATGATAGCAAGTACTAATTGAAATGAATGTCTATTGTAGCATGCATATTTAAGCTTTTAACTTCAGAAACTTGTTTTTGTGTCTTTCGGCTTTTCCCGGTTAGGGGTCGCCACAGCAGAACTCCGGTCCGCTAATGACTGGCAGTAGATTTTTACGTGCCGAGTTGCCAGCCCTGATGCACAACCTCCAACGAAGGTACGCCCATTCACGCATGTCTCCACACAGAAGACGCGCTAACTGAGAATCGAACAGGACAATGTCTTACTGTGAGGCGACAATGCTACCGCAGCACCACCAGGACCAGATTTCACCAAGGACAGATCATGCCTACTCAGCCTGGTGGACTTCATTGAGAAGGTCTCCAAAGCAAGGGACAAGAGCAAAACAGTGCATACTGCCTACCTTGACAAGGCCAAGACATTTGATCCAGTACCTACTTGGGAACTGTAGACAAACTCACAGAATTAGGTAGAAATCCTTATGTTACCTGCCAGATTGCCAGGTGGCTCTCAGATAGTACCCAAGAAGACAACAAAGAGACGAGTCACTAGTGGAGTCCCTTAGGGCTCTGTGTTGCCTGTGCACCATCTTTTTCGGAATCTACTTATCTGAAGTCAAAGCCAAAACCAAGGGCTTCTGACTGACCAAGTTTGCAGATGGTTGCTAACTAGATGCAGTTATAGAATCCCGCAAGGCACTAATATCCTCTAAGAAGTGCTGACTCAGGTAAATTACTGGTACCAGAGCCATGCTCTAAAACTCAGTGCCAAAAAAAATTGTAATACTATCCTCTGGGAAGTTAGCTACCCCTGAAAACTATGTCAATGACAACAACCCCCAGAGTAAACCCAGTAGTCAGGAATTTGTGGGCATGTGTAAAAAGTAACCAAGCCCTTGACCATTATGTGTTTATAGCAGTAAATAAATCATTCTATGTTGCACAACTTATATGCAAGGGTAAGCCATCTAGGTCCAAGGAAGTCATGGTTATACTGTTTTCAGTCCTCATCAGACCAACCACTAAGTACAAAGCCCTCTTTGTTATGTATCTAACCCAGGCATGTGCAACAACTGTAACATCCACAGAGCTTCCTTGCAAAAAAGATACAGGGCTCAAAGAGCATGTCTTACACAGATCGCCACAAAGACCTATCCCTGCTCTTAGTTTCCTACAGACTATTATTGAAGGGTGATCTATGCCTGACATATGTACCATCCTTGGATTCCACTCTGATGGGCTTTCTGCATATCCACAAAACACATAGCATCAGAATAACCTGATCAAGGAATGTAAACCTTGTTTGAAACATAAATATGACATGTTGGAAGGACAGGTGTATGTGCCTCACAGATTACACCTTCTCTGGAACAGGTTTACCATCCATGTGAAGCAGAGTTCTTCCCTAACCTAATTCATGTGCAACTTTAAACCATGGATGGGGAATCCAAAATTCATCCCTGGCCTGGCCTGGTACTTATATCCCAATGGACAGTGATAGTCTGTAAATGCCTGACCATCCAAGCCTGAGCCTACTTGTACCCCTTAGAATAATATTAAGGTTCCTAAAATGTATTGTATATATTTCAGATGCATGACTAGACTTAAAAATGCCTCTGTGGTCACTACTCTAGTATAAACCTATGAACCTGTGACTCTATAAGCCTACAATATGCAGGCTACACTGCTACCAGAATGGAAAGTGTTATTTTACTTTTGTATGTTACTGTCTCTTTACTGTTTTTCGGATATAACAATGAAGAAAGACTTTGCACTGGAAAGTAACTGTATAAGTACTTGTTATTTATCACATCTGCATGAGTACCTGTTATTTGTTATGCATAACATTGGTATGAACCTTACTGATAACATGTCTTTTATGTGTACTGCTGGCTATGCTGTGTAGTACACAGCTAAATGACACTGTACCTCAGACTGCTGCAATCTTACTCTTCACAAACTTGTTGCCCCATAGAGTTAAGTATGATAGTTATCATTTGTACAGTAGGATTACAAGGAATGCTATAATAATATATGCATCAAGTTGTTCTTAAACTTTCTTCTGCTCTGACAACAGTATAGCATGATGTGGTAGGACAGCCTGAAGATAAAACTCGTACAGAACTTTCTGTTTAATTTTTTACTTTGTCTTGTACTCTGTCATCACTGTTTTCCAGATATACTGAAGAGTTCTTCATGGATATCTGTGTTTCAAAACTGGATGTTGGGTGAATACTGTTTTGTCATCACTGAGGTCATTAATGTGACTTATATTCCTAAAGTGTCATACACAATGTCCCCTAAGGGCAGGACAGGTGATGGTCACAGCAAGTGGCAGCCTGTCAACCTGATGATAATTTGCTGCAATGGCATGTTATACTGGACGCAGGGAAACCTCTAGACATCGATCTGTCAGTGCTGTCGGACCTAGACCTCAAATGAGAGTTTATACCACTTGTTGTGGAAGTCAATGAGGCCTGCCTTGGTGGTGGTGGTGGTGGGGGGTTGTTACCTCTAATCTTAACACTTTCTTGAGAAACACACATTGGGTGTGACCTACTCATTCACCATGTATGCATATTGTCCCCATCCACAGCCAGCTGCATTTCCAATGTAAATCTGGTAAATCTTTACCAGTATACACAATGAGATGGACATGGATGCATTGTGTGTCATCATACTGTCCATGAAGATCACCATGACATTGTCTCTGGTTTCTACCATATAGTGTAGCTAGGGCGAGTGAGAAGTGCAACTTCCTGAGGTGCAAAGTGTTAGACAGCATGGTCCAACTGGCCATCCATCATCCTGATCACTGTTAGTGCAATACTGGCTTTTAAAAGCTAATATTGCGTTTGTAGTCATATATGAGCATTGTAGCACTCCATGTGTGGTCAAACTGTAGACAGCATTAGTGAGATTATTCTTTTCACATGTTTTTGCCTTACAATAGTCTTTGATGTAGGCTGTTCCTTTAGATAATATTTAAGGATTTACTATTTAGTCTGTCAAATATACAGCTGCTTTAATGGCAGCTTCTCTGGATGTTTCTATTAACGCTACTATGTGCGCACAACTTGCACCTTAACTTTCCATTACTGTATCCAACTGTGAATGGCTTAGCTGCTGTTTTATCATTTGCAGTATTCTGATGTACTTGGTAGTTGGAAGTAAACACATTTTATCCTCCTCCTCATATGGGACTATGTGGAAACTGTAGGAAGTGTCATTTTCCAATGGAAGGTACTGCAGTGGCAACACTAGAGACTGCTCCTTACAGGTTATTCATGTATTACTGAATCAGCCTAGTCAGATATTACTGAGTAATATATTGTATACCCTGCACAAGTCAACTAGTGTTATAGTCTCGGTGTCTACCTGGAAACCTTAACGTACAGCCAGTTCCCCAATGCAACTGTCCATACAAGCGACACATTAATTTTTTTTTTGTTTGCTAAACTTGTAAGAAGAGGTGTGAGACATTATAGAGTTATGGAAGCAGGATTTAATTTAAAGATCTCTGATGACTTGCCTGTTCTTAGAAAATTTTCATAAAGTTTATGAGAACTATATAAATCTTTTGGAGTTATAGTTACAGGTGAGTAGCCAGTATGCTTTATACCTTCATTTAAATATAACATTAATAGTGTTATAGTTCAGATAATTCATTTACTTACTTTGCTTACCAAACAGGAGTTCCATTTGCAAATCCTTTTCAGATATGATGCTAGTCTCAGAAATGATTCAACTACTTAAAATGCTCACTCTTGGTCTGTATGCCTGCCTGTCTAACTTGGCCCATATCTTATAGTCACTGTGTAATCCACCAACAGCTGTAACCCTTCAGCATTCACTGCTTTAACACCCCCTCCTTATATACATGCACTTAATATATGCACATAAATTAAAACATACATTTCTAATGTGAGGAGGCAAGTCCCCCAACCATGGAGGTGCAAGCCCCCAAATTATATAGCCAAAACTAAGATTGCACTTACATTGGTATGTATTAAATACATGTGTATGTGTGTGTGTGTGTGTGGGGGTGTTCATGCACACACATGCCCATGTGTGTTTGACAGTCTTTTAATTTTATTAGCATGCTACTTGATGACTGGATTCTGTCTGTGTTTTTTTTCTTGAAAACTTGGTCATCAGCTTGGGTACTAATGCTATGTTAGATATAATCTGTTTTAAGGAGAAATTAGCTCCTATGAAGCAAGTAATGAAGATGCCTTTGGGGCTCATATAGAAATTAAAAATTAAATAAGAAAGAACATTAAACATTCCTTTTTTGACTATCATTCATTCCAGCAATTACATTGCTGTAATTACCTGTGATTTTGTACAGAAGAGGGACTCACATTGGCTAGAACAGCAAGTATTGCTTCAGGCAGAATGAGAGTCTGCTTGTGAGCAAAGCTGGCATTCCTGACTGAAACAACTGTCACACTTCATTTAGAAAATGGTCAGTCATAGTTATTTTTGAATGGCACTTCTCCATTTTAAAACTGCATGTGATATTGTAATGTGTGCAAGTGGCATGTCAACACTACAATGTTAACAGTATTTGTTGCAGTTTCTTAAGTTTTTTAGTGTCAAGAGAATTACGTTCTTAAAAGTCTAACCCTGCATGGTCGGAGTGTTAATTATTCACTCCATTTTTTTAACCGAAAATAAGTTTCCTAATCTGGGTGAGATAATAGCAGAGTCTGTAGCAACTGTTTCCTACATTGTAGCAAGCAGTTTATTTTACAAGTTTCAATGTAAAAAAAAAAAAAAAAAAAAAAACTTTTTTTATTAAACTGAACACTGTAGCAATCAATGCAGAATATACACGTTAACATGTAGTAAGCAGTTTGCTACAGTTTAAAAGTGATTTTTTTTTTTATTATTTATTTATGTTTTACTCTAAAATAAGGAAGGATGGTAGGGGCAAGGCACAGAAACAGGGCCTAAATGGTTGGGGCAGGACTCAAGGGGAATGTGTGACCTGTACCTAGCCACCAGATTGGTGTGCCAGTAAAAGGAATGGACATTTTGTGGTAGGTGATGTGGATCGGGTACTGTCTGCAGTACTACGGGAAGAATCTTGACAGTTTTTTTTTTTTTTTTGAGGGGTGGATGGTTTCAGTGACAGGCACAGGACACCGGTGGAGCCAGCTGTGCTTCTGCTTCTACCATCCCATTGTCATGGTGAAATTACTCACTTATACCTTGCAATACTTTAACCATCTCTACCCGACTCTCAGAGAAAGTGGTCTGCACCCTATCTATTTCATGGCACACCCAGTGCTGGACAGACAGGCTTTGTGCATCTCAGAAGCTAACTTTGAAATATTCCTTCACCCCCAGAGGGGGTGGTTTACTCCCTCTTATACTATGCCTCACGCTTAACATGCTGGCACTTCATGTGGATGGCATCTGTTAAATGCCAGGACTGAGCCCCAAGCTGGTAGACAACGAGATCAAGAGCTTCCTCTACCTGCTGCAGGAGTCATACCTATGGAGTGGGAGCAGGCAACTGCCTGTCTTGAATGGGAAAAATAGATATATGGGAAGAGCTGGGGGATCACTTGTCTTTACTGACAGGAATGCTCACTCAGTGTGGCAGTGCAGACACAGATATAACAAACTGCAGAAGAACCAGCTAGTTGGGTGGGTTTCACATGTCCAAGAGAGAAGGCCAGCGTTCTATAGTAAGTACTTTTTTTTAGTTTCTTATACAGCAGTTTAATACATACACACACACACACACACACACACACACACACACACACACACACACACACACACACACACACACACACACCTAGGAAAGGCTAGCACAGATTCCCCACTCTACCAACTTTGCCCAGACTATAAGGTAGAGTCACTGCCACCAGTCAGGTACTATAAGGTTCTTAAAATGGTATCCAGTTATGCTGAGTGAAGTTAATAGTAATACAAATGGTAAAGTTGACCAAACAGCAAGGCTTTCAAGAGTGGCCAGAGTTATCATGAAATTAATATGCGCAGATACTCTCACTTAAATATTTTCTAAAAAGGACCAGCCACAATGAAAAGTTTAAATATATTTAATAACAAATAATAAAAGAACAAGAAAATACTAAATATATATTTACAGTAAACCACAGAGTTCAAATCACAGGAAATATTAAAAATAACATTGATGGACAGACTCATACAAATAAAGAAAAAAATATCTCTAAACTAAGCTTCACTATATTCCTGATGGAATCTAGGAGAATTACTATTATAACTTACTTGATAGAGCAAGGCACAGTGAAATATGTCAGCAGTCTTTCTAGTCAGGTTCCCCAAAACGGAATACTCAATGCTCAGAGATTACTCCCTGTGAAATATATCCAACATGACTTGCAGAATGAACTCATCTGGTCACCTGACTATTGGTCCTCACAGTATCCCCCTTTGAAGCTGAGACAGGAATTTCACATAGATGGCTACAATACACATCTAAATGTTTATGGCAGTGCCTGGGGCTTCTCATCTTTTTACTGAGCTAAACAACAAAGGCTTCTTTCTGACACACTGTCTCCAGACCTATTCAGCACTGAGGGGTGCCATTTTAATGGTTTAACAACTCATTTACATTCCCCTTATTTTTCTTAAAGTAAGCTAGCTGATTAATCTCTGCTGTCCCAGTATTCTCTATTAAAACATATACATTTAATTCAGTTACAATAATACATGTACATTTCTTTTCATTCCAACAGGGTGCACTGTTAATACATTTTAACACAAGCAAACCTCACAAATACATTTTCAGCACAAGCATCTGTACAAATCAGTTTGATCAGCACAAGCATCTGTACAAATCAGTTTGATATACAAATAACATATAATTATTTACAAAATTCCAGCTAGCTTTGCTGGCACAAGTCATACATCCACTTCCCTACTTCTGGCATGGCTGGCAGCACCTTCTATCATCACAGATGACATAAGAAAAATAAATTAATATCAACATAGTCCACTGAGGTATTACCAAAAATTGGAGATAATTTATACATGCATATAAATAAAGCATTTACTGATATTACGATTAGCAATCTATAAAATATTAAAGTAGTAATTCATACACATAATTAGAAAAACATTAATATTAAGTACCATCAATACATTCTCTAAGAATTCAGTCAATAGTAAGAGGCCTCTAAGAAGTAGTTTGCAAACTGAATAATTAAAAGGTTATACATTTCTTTACATAAAATACATTTTCCAACCATTTATAAGTCATTCTTGCCTCCACATTTTTTGCCTCACTATTTCTCCCTATCTTTTTTTCTCTGCCTTTTAGGCTTATTTTTCTCCAGGTACAGAGATGCCAGGGGAAGACCAGACATGTGCCACCCAAAAGCGAAAGCAGTCTCTACCTCCTCTCACCTGCCACAGGGAAGTTTCACAGTATCAGAATGGTGTATCTGTGCCTGTGCCCCCCCCCCCAGTGTGCAGCAGCCTGAAAAGCCACCAACACCTCAAACTTTTGGGATATGACAGAGGTAGATGTTGAGCAGGTGGTAGACAGGTGCCTTCATCCTGTTGAAACCTTTCCTCAGAAGGTGCAAGACCTGTTCTGCTGGTTGGTTGTTACCATTGAGCCACTGGAGGCCTCCACTTCCACATCATTGGGATTCCCCCTCTCAAGCTCCATCAGAGTGGCTGACAATTGAAGTCCTCTGGATTGAGGTGTGATCTGTATTCCATACCTGCACACCCACCACTTTTTGTATTTGTCTGCCATCTGTATGTCTTGCATCCCCAACCACTAATAGTGCACCATTGTGTTCCTGTCTATCTTGTCTGTCTCTTATGTGTTGCCATTTCTTTAACTCTTTCCTAAGCTTCTGTTCTACACACTCTTCCTATATCCCCCCCTTCCATCTTATACATACAAATGTAAAGAATGGGGGTCTAGCTCCTAAAATAACATAGTGCCCCTCCATTCCCACCTCTTCCAGCACAGCCCTTTTCATGTCTTCCTTCTGTGTGCCACTTGTCTTCTCGCTCTCTTTCCCTCCCTCACTTCCAGCTTTCTTATTCCCCCCTTCCAGTCTTATAAAAGACTCTTCCATTTAATAAATAACATATTTATAGCTGTTTGAGATCAGTGCTGCATAGCTGCACTGAGGTACTGCTCTCATCAAATTCACTTCAAATATACCATGTGATCTGGACAGCCCAAAATCATTTGAGTCTACTTTCAACTAATGAAAATACTACTTTAAATGTAATGATATTTAAGATATCTCAAACTGCTATGGGCACTTAAATGGAACACTGTGATCAAACATAATCAGCTCTGTTCATTGGTGTATAGCTGATTTACATGAATCAGCTGATTTACATGAATGTGCAGTGATGGTCTGCACTGTTAGCCCTAGTGCTTATGAGAATTGCAGGACTATGAATACCATCCATATTGATATAGTTACAGATGACTAGTAGGTGCATCAACAGCAAAAATAGTGAATCCACTGTAAATGTTGCACTAAGAACACAGCTGTGAACAATGCTTACCCATGAAGAGCGAAGCCAAAAAAGTAATGCATTACAATGGTGCATGAGAAATGGTACATCACTCCTCTGTATAAATTCATAGAAAAAAAAACATGTATTGGAAAACTATAGCACATGGTGAGATCTTGTAGAAGTAAGAAAGACAAACAATCTTAAAAGCACTCATGTTCAAGATAGAGTGAAATGTAATAACTGTTACTGACACCATATTCTTGCTGATGTAGGTATCAAAGAAAGCAGAGCAAACATTTCACTTACTTGGTTTACAAGGTCTGAATATGCAGAAAGTTAACCTATTCTTTGTGGAAATGTAAGTGAAAGAGAAACCTGTGAACTGAGTCCTTAATACAGCAGACAGCGTCACTGTAATGAATGAACCCTAATTCGGAGCAATATGTGTAACAATTGTCTCTTGTTTACTGACAACAACTTAATCCTTAAAGAAGCAGACACAGTATGTGAGAGGTGTAGTTACACAATGACACTGGAGGCAAAACTCTCACATACAAGCACACATCAGATTATCAAAACCACACACACAGCACCCATCTCATATAGTACATGACACATAGATAGACCAATACATGCCGAGGCACTTAAAACCAATCTTCCTAATCAACAAAGATCACTTAGACTGCCCATTGTTAAAAAGCAACACCTAACACCACATACCGCCACACTTAGTGCAGCCCCAAACACTAAGCCCCTAAGGCAAGCAAAAACCCTTCCCAGGACTCTTGTCAAAAGGGACTCCATTATAAGTTATGTTGATGTCCCTTTAACCAGGCTGATAAAGGTGAAGATAATTGTTAGTTGCTTATCTGGAACCAGGATCCACCAAATCATGCATGCACTCAAGTCATTATGCCACAGGTAACAATATGATTCCATCACAGTCTATATAAGAATAAGCTGTGATGTATTTCCCTGGACTATATGAAGAGGGACATTATGGAGCTTTCAGAGTACATGTTGCATGCTGGTATGAGTCTAGCACTGAGCAGCACATTACTATCACTGAGGAAGATACCACAATATGAGCAAAAAATGATTGAGTTCAACAACTGACTGTCTTTTTGGTGTCATTCTAAGGGGATACAAAATGTGTCAGCTTGTCCTACCAAGCCTGCAATATTTGTCAGCTTGGGAGGAGATGGTTAACAGACCACATTGCTTTGCCAAGGATAGTCTGCACCTTTCCCCTCTAGACTTTTGAATACTGGCTATAACTTTATCCACCCCATAGTACCTTTTTTAGGCAATGCACAGCAATGGTTACTGGTGGTGTATATCTATCTATCTATCTATCTATATATATATATATATATATATATATATATATATATATATATAAAATCACCAGAAGTTGAAACACCCCTATAAAAAACACCTCAGAAATTTACATCAGCCTGGCCTTACTCACAAGGGAACTAGTTTGCAAAGTGAGTAGCATTTACTCATTTAGTTAGGACTATTTAGGTCTACCTTACCTTACTGTAGCACTCAGGGCTATTGCTGCTCAAAGACCATCTAGTTTGGGTGCTGGGCAGCATCGTTGGTTAGGTTAGCTGCAGATTATATCAAGTAAGCACCCTTTTGTCATCCAGTTACAAATGCCCTCAACTCCCATTCCTTGCAAGTGTCCATTAGGACCTGCACTTATGGATTGTCACTTTCCTGCTATCTCTGCATGGACATGGGCACCCTTAGGCAATGTAGCAGTTGCCTTATGTACACTGACAACCACTTAATTCTCAAAAAGATACATACAGCATGTGGGAGATGTAGTTACATGTTGACACTGGAGGCTACACTTTTAGATTCAGACACAAAAAGCAACAAACAGGTTGTAAATGACTCATGCACACATCAGTCACCACACCCACAAAGGGCCACACACATAGACCCACATATGCAGAAGTGCTCACATGTAACTTACCCAAACCTCAAAGGCCTCTAAGGCATAGTCCTTAGAAACTCTGCATGCACACAAACAAGACAACTGCCACCACAACACATAAAACCACATCTCATTGTGTCTCAAAAATCAAGCCCGTAAGGTGAAATACTTCACAAACCAATATTCTTGTCATAGGAGACTTCATTGTGAGACACAATGATGTCTCTCTTACCTGGCTGGAGAAGGATAACATTACAGTTAGTTGCCTGTGAGGGGCCAGGATACACCAGATTAGTCAAGCACACAGTTCACTTACACCTAATTACCAGTATGACTTAGTCATAGTCAGTCTGGGTGTGAATGAGCTGAGACATATCTCCTTGGACTACATGAAGAGAGACATGATTGAGCTCTCAGAATATGTATCACAGGCAGGTATGAGCCTAGTATTGAGCAGCATTCTACCATCCCCAAGGATGATGCTACAATACAGTAGAAAATAATTGATTTTAACAATTAGCTTAGCTACTGATGTTATTCCAAAGGGTCCATTGCTTGTCAGCCTGGGACAGGCCATGCTGCTTTGCCGGGGATGGCCATCACCTGTCACCTCTAGGCTTTTGGATATTGGCCAAAGCATTATTCTCCCCGTAGTGCCTTTTTTAGGCACTGCCAAACAGACAAACTTTCCAACTTACAAAAGCTGCTCAGAACATGCCAAAGGTGTTACCTCTCAGTACTAGGAGTCTCCACAAGAAACTGTACTCCCTAGAAGCTGTCTTCCTCCTGGACAATGCTGACATCTGTGCAGTTACTGAAACATGGTTCAAAGAAAACACTCTAATACTGCATGACTGTAATGCATTTCATATGTTACGACCACCCACTGAACATGAAAGAGCCAAAAGTGGTGGTGTTTCTATCAGCATAAAGGTTACTCACAAGCTGGTCAAACAATATGACATGCCAGAGTTACTCCATGCCCAAATAACCACGAGAAAATCCCTTACCATATTCTTGCTATCTTAAGGTCCCTCACCATGAACCAGGAAATCCATACATCATAACTAAAGTTACTTCAATCACTCACCATCCCTCCCAATACCATACTAATGGGTGATTTTAAATACTGCTCTATTAATTGTGAGTCACACATGACCACTAACATACTGGCCCAAATATTTCTTGACTTTGTAAACTTAAATGCCCTGGAGCAGCTATTCTGCAATCCCACTAGGGGAACAAATATCTCTGATCTGGTACTCACAAATATGGGAGAGCACTGCACTATCATTAGTGTGATGTCCTCAGTGGTAGGATCAGATAACAAAGTGGTCTTCCTTGATATAAAGGTAAAACTAGTCCCCCCTCCTTTCCCCAAAAATGTTAAGAACATCTCTAAGGTAGATTACCCCTATTAGTGTATGGCATAGCTAGTTTCCAAGCTCCCCCAAATCCAGAAAACACAGAAACCTATGCAGAGGTTCATAGGTTCACAGGTTCATACTAGGCTAATGGCCCAGGAGCCTTTACAAGCCTAGCCCATAGGATTACCCTGGCATCATGCCACCCAACCTTAGTTCCCAGTGCTTCTGTCAATTAAAGCCACTGGAGTGATTCCTGGGGTGAATTTCTTATTTCCCATCCACTCATCAGGATTTCAGTCAGTGAGGTGCTCTGCTTGATATGTATGGGAAGTCTATTCCATAGCTTGGGCAGTCTTTGGGTTATGAACCTGTCCCTCCAGCATGTTCTGTTGATTGTGGTAATGAGATTGAGGTCTCTGGAGCATGTGGTGTGGAGGGATTGGTATTTCTTTAGATGTAGCATTTCTAACAGAGCTGGGTCAGACATGGCTTTGTAAGTCAAGCAGAGATCGCCTCTAAGTAAGAGATATGAGACAGAGAATAGTTGGAGTTTTTGAGTCTGTCCATGTAGGACAAATGTTTAAGGCCTATGATCCTCTTTGTGAGGTACTTTTGTGGCCTCTCCAGTTGTTGAAGATGTTTAGTGCGGTACATGCCAAATGGGGCATTGTGCTCAACGACTGGCCTAATGAGGGAAGAGTAGAGGGAGACAATGACCTCTTTCTTCCTGGATGCAAAACCCATAGTAATGAGATCTGCCACATAGAAGGACTTTCTGACTACAGTGGCAATGTGGTGGTCAAAAGAGAGGTTGCTGTCAACCTGTGTTTCCAGATCTCTTATAACACCTTCTGTGTTAAGTGGACTGCCATCAATGTGTTAATTCATGGGAACCAGGTTTTTGCCAAAGGAGGTGATGACACATTTTTTGGCATTGAGCTTAAGGCCATGGTTCTGACACCAGTTGTTGGTCTCAGTGAGGCCTTTCTGTAGGATGTCAACATCACTTGGGGAGTTAATAATAGCTCACAACTTGCAATTGTCTGCAAACTTTGTCAGCCAGAGTCCCTTTGTGTTGGCCTGGACTTCAGAGAAGTAAATACCGAACAGGAGAGGAAACAGGACTGAACCCTGTGGGACTCCACTCATGACTGGTCAGCAGTCTGACTTGGAGTCAGCTACTTTCACACTGTGGGTTCTACCTGTGAGCCAGTTTGTAACCCATCTAGTGATATAGAGGTTGATGCCTAGCTCAGTGAGTTTTTCTATGATTCCTGAGTGGGGAATGGTATCAAAGGCCTTGTCCAGATCAAGGTAGGCTGTATGAACCATCTTGCCTTCATCCACAGCTCTGGTGACTGACTCAAAGAATTGAACACAAAAGCCCTCCATGTCCATATGAACAACTGCATGGAAATGGCAGTCCCAGACCAAAATAAACCAAGGTCAAACTGCAAAAACAAGCTACGATTGTGGACCCCTGGTATTAATAGATTGTACAACAAAAGAAAGAAAACCCTAGCAAGAAGTAAGAAGGAATGTGCACAAGAGAGCAGAAAGTCCCTCATTAGTCTAAACAAGCAAATCAGTGAACTAGTCAAGTCTCTGAAAGCAGACCATCAGATAATAATAGCCTCTAAAGCTAAGGATAACCATAAGGCATTTTTCAGTTATGTCCACAATCTTAAGGGCAACACCCAACAATGAGAGGAATTAGTTGTAGATGGTATCATGTATACTTAGCCAGAAGATATAGCAAATCTCTTTGCTGACAAATGCAGGTCAGATTTTACTCGCATCACCTAAAGTTCTCCCCAAGAAATTCCCTCTACCACTCCATTGCCAATTATCACCAAAGAACAGGTTGCCACTGTGGTCTCTAAAGCTAACAAAAATGGCTTCAATGGACCTCATGATATACCAGTTTGCCTCTTAAACAGCTTAAGTCAGGACTTATCATGCCCATTAGGATCTCTATTTAACCACACCGTCTCAACTGACTTTGCCCCGATAGAGTGGAGGACAGCAACAGTCATCCCTCTTTATAAAGGGGGAACATCTACTGACCCAGGAAATTGCAGTCCCATAAGTTTGACTGTCTGATTAGTAAGGCCATGGAAAGAATAATCATGTACCTGATAAATAATGACATAGGAAACCTCCAAACACTGGACCTGACCCAATTCAGCTTTGCCAAGGGGAGATCATATCTACAGGATCTGGTGAATTTCTTTGAGAAAGTCACTAAGGCCATTGATGAGGGTAAAACAGTACATATGGCATACCTTGTCCTGGCCATGGAATTTGACACAATTCCCCACTCAAGTATTATAAATAAACTGACAAAACTGGGTATAAATCCCTACATCACCAATTTGCTCACAGACAGAGCACATGTGGTTAAAGTGGGGGAAACTAGAGCCAGCATGTAATCACTTACTAGTGTTGTGCCAAAGGGCTAAGTGCTGGCACCACTCCTGTTTGGAATATACTTCTTTGAAGTCCATGCTAATGTGGAAGGCCTCTGGATGACTGCAAGCTAGGGTCAGTCATTAAGTCACCAAATGTTGTAAATATCCTTCAGGAGGGTCTAGAGCAAACAAATGATTGGTGCCAGAACTATGGCCTAAAACTAAATGCAAAAAAAAAAAATAAATGCATCATCATACCCTTTGGGAAGTCAAATACCCCTGCCAATTGCAACATCACTAGCACACCCTAAGAGTAATATCAGAGGTGAAACAGGCTTTGTGTCACATCAATGGAGGACTGAGATGGTCATTCCCTCTTAGTTTGCTGGAACTGCTGCTTTATTTAGTTAGAACAGCTGAGCTGTGGGCAGTGGCACCTGGCAGTGATCTGTATAGTCTATTTATTTAAAACTGTTATCTACAAAATGGTGTCTAGCAGCAATCTGTATAATTGTCGATATCTCACAGCATAATTCCCCCTGTAATCTGTAGATGTTGATCTTGCAGTGTGTTTCCCTCAAAGTATCCTGACTGTCTAGACAGATTATTTTTAACTGCTAGAGCATCTAATTTGCACATAGCTGAGCATTGCTAAGCAAGTTCCTTGCCATATTGACCAATGTAATATTTGCACTTCCCTCACTCCTTCCTAATAGATCAGTAGTCATAGATATGCACTTCCTGATTCTCTCTGTGGCCAGTCTGGCTCAGCTGAGTATTCTGAGGCATTTTAGCAATTGTGTCATGTACACTGACAACCCACTTATTCTTAATAAAACAGATGAAGTATGTGATAGGTGTAAATACACTTTAACACTGGAGGCAAAACCCATGTCTACTGCACAGGGTAAAGACCCTACACATAAAACTATTTATGCTGAAGCACTTACAGGTAGCCTTCCTAAAGCACTAAGACCTCCTGCAGAGCACAATCAAAAAGGGGCTCTCAGCCATCATTTAAACACTCTGTTAAAACACCACCCACAGCTACACAAAGTAACACTACTGCTAAGATCTTAAGGCAAACCAGCACACAGCCAAATTTTCTGGATATTGATGATTCTATAGTGAGGCACACTGCTGGCTACCTCACCAGACTGATTAAAAAGAGAGTCATGGTTAGCTGCCTTTCTGGTGCTAGAATCCATCAAGTTATTTAGGCACTTTGTCATTGAACTACAGGTACCAGTATGATTCTGTGAGAGTCCATGTGGATGTTAATGATCTGAGATGTACCCCCCTTTACTATATGAAGTGAGACATGATCAAGCTCACTGACTATGTGTCTCAGGCAGGCATGAGCCTTCTCCAAGGATGCTGCCACATTACCCCCAGAAAATGATTGATTTTAACAATTAGCTTAGCTTCTGATATATTTGGCAGATTGGCAGGACATGGCTGACAGACCATGCCACTTTGACATAAGGTTTTCTGTGACTTACACAGAACATGCTAGAGAGACAGATATGTGTCCCGGAGACTGTCATTCCTATGGAACAAGCCTCCCATCCATGTGAAGCTGAGTTTGTCTATTACCCAGTTTAAGTACAACCTAGACCAGTGGATGAGGAATACCAAATTTTCACCAGGTCTGGTGCCCATGTTAATTATGGACATAGGTAACTTATAAATCCCTGGCCCTCAATGTCCTGTTTGGATACAGGACATCATCATTCTTTCTAGAAAACTTGGTTAGAAAGGTCCCCTGAGTCTTTAGCTTAGTAACAATCTATGAATCTATAAGACAGGACATTCAACAGATCCTAGAAACTACAGACCCATAAGTCTGACTAGTCTTATTTGCAAAGCCATGGATGTCACAGCCAATGTCAAAGGCCAGTGGATAAATAAACTTGCAGATGATTGCAAACTGGGAGCAGTCATTGAATCCTTCCAAGACAAGAACACCCTTGAGGACAAAATCTTGGTGCCAAAGCCATGGCCATGGCTTAAACGTCAATACCAAGAAATGCATTGTAGCACCTTTTGGGAAGTCTGATACCCAGGGTAAGTATGCCTTCAATAAAACACCCCTAAAAGTTGATTCATTAGTCAGGTATCTGGAACCTCACATAGATAGTAACCTAGCCTTCAACCAACATGTGTCCAAGTTCGTAAGAAAATCCTTTTGTGTTGCTCAACTTTTAAGCAAGGGAATGTCATATAGGTCCAGAGAGGTCATCATGTCACTGTCCTCGGCCCTCATCAGAGCCATCACAGAGTATAATGCTCCCTTCAGAATGTACCTAACCAGACACATGCAGCAGCTGGAATGTCCACAAAGGTTCCTTACAAAAATATACAGGGTACAATCAGAATCCTGGGGATTCAATAAACTGTGTAGGCTTAGCACAAAGCCTACATGAAGTTTACATGTTTGCGTGGTGAACAGCAGAAACATGCACATCTGCAGACATGTATGCCTGTTTACCTGCAGGAAAACTAGGTCTGTGTGATTGTTAGAAAATGACTAACAGGGTTTTTAAAAAGCAATGCATATAGTTCCAACACATTACATGAAAGTATATACAGTGCAGAGTAGTATGGAAACCTGTGTCAGGCAAACTTGAATAAAAGTTGTGCAAATGATCGGTATGGGGCACATAGACTGCATTATAAATAAATAGTCAGGGTAAGTGTGTTTATTGAAAAGGAAAACACAGATGAATTGTAGGAATGAACACAGGGGAAGGTGAAACGTGGTAATGTAGAGCAGATGAGGGAATGTCAGTGAAGACAGCTGTAGCGTGAACAGTAATCACATATTAACATGATACAGTACAGACTGCACAGTTATTCTATATTGCATGACTGTCACACACAGTGACATATCAATGGAGCGGATACTTTGTGATAAGCATCCTGACATGAACAATGGACAGGACATATATCAGGGAAGAGATACAAGAAGGATTATGTATGTATTGCAAAGCTGTGCAAAATGAGTTGCCAGAATAAATGGGTGAAATTCTTGGCTAGGCTTATAAGGGCCTCTGGACCAATAGCCTAGTATCGTCCTATGGACCTATGAACCTATGAATATGACTGCAGTCAGCATATGTCTCAACCAAATGGGACAGATATTAACAGGCCCATGGACAACAGTAGACAGAAACACAAAATTAGGGACAATATCAGAATAGTAAAATCAGTAATCCCATGTCTGCCACATAACATATGTGATTGTAACTGATCATAGATGGTTCTGCAAGAACTCACTTGTACAACTATTATGATTTGTCAGCAATCTCTGATGGGAATCAAGCACACTTCCTTCAAAATGTAACATCTGCTGGAGGTGTTTGGAGGGATGCTGTTATGCCTGTATTAGAAATAATGTGCAATTGTGGCTAGTTGACAGGTGTGCATACCACTTCGTCTACCCATAGGGGTGTGTTGTCCTTATTATAATTATCTTGTGTATTTGCATTCATAATGGATCTAATCTCCCCATGAGTTTCCTTCATCTAAATGTCCCCATGGCTGTGGCATCAATCCATAGTGTGTGTTGATACTGTATGCATTAAATAAATGCCACACTTGCATTCAATGATTGTCCACAATTTGCAGTCCTCCACAAAGCTTGTTAGAGAAAGGATGCGTAAGTCAGTTTTGATGTCTGAGACTTAAATAATGAACAGGAAAGGGCCTACCACAAAGCTGTAAGGTATGGACCTAGTCAATGGACTCTAGATACATTGCAACATATTTCTCTTCTGTCATGTATGTGTCCCAGTTGTCTACCCTCTTGGTGATGTAGGTGTTTATGGCCACTTGTAACAGTTTTCTGTAACACTTGACTGTTGATTTGTGTGAAATGCCTTGGCTAGGTCAAGTTACACAGGATGATAGTATTGTCATCATGAATGCCCTTGGTAACCACTTAAAGACAGTGAACAAATGTAACAGACAAGATGTAGCCTTAACCAATCAAACATGGATTTAGTACACAGTCAGTATATTACCCATGTCCTTTTAGAGAAGGTTCATGATGACTCCTTGGTCTATCTCACAGATGAGGAAATTCAAGACAGGTGTCTAACTCCATACATCAGGTGTTGGTCCCCCAAGTCAGAAGGATGCATGTTGCTGTACACTCTTCCGTAAGAACATAGACTATCTGGAGGCTGTGTAGACATATGGATCCAATTGTGTCTGGTAGGCCAGGTTTTAAGTCACGCTATAGGCAACCTTTGATGTTGTCAGGGCAACTTGCTTCTGTGTTATAAGCAGTAGAGAGTGCACAGATGTGCTGCCCTGTTGAGAATAATAACTAAGTAATGTTTGCATGTATACTTTGACTGATGGCTAGTGGCGACAGGGTGCTGACATGTCAGACAAACTGTCCGCTAGCAAACTGTCTATGTGCTCTGGGTTGGTATGTCTGCTGACAGCCACACACAGATCTGTGCTTAGTTGTGTATTCCACTTAACATTTCATATGTATTAGAGTAAATGATTTGTGACAAGACCTTCACACAGCCTTGTTTATTCATCACATTCCATATACTGTCATTATGCACACAGACATACAACTTCACCAATGTCACTTGCTTATATCACTTGCACAAAATATGCTTATGTGTGTTTCACAGGTAAGCTGTGTTTAAGTAACCTGATGTCATATTAGGACACATTAGAGAGCAGTTGTTTGTGGCTCATGCAGAACATTTCCTGACACAAATGTTAATTGTCACACAATGGTGCTGCTGACCACCTCACTAATCCTTGGGTGTAGCAATACAACTGCACATACAATGAATTCCACAAGGTTGCAATTGCATCTAAAAATATGGTACATTGTTCGTGAATATCACAGCATAACGACCATGTGTATGAGACAAGACATATGTGACCATGTAGTCAATATGAATTGATATTGATGTTAGCCACAGAACATTTAGTGATGGTATGTAGACAAATGCATGTGTGCCATACTGAAAGTGTCACTGATGGCAGAATGTGAATGGTAGCATGTTGATCTGCTCCACTACAAAAACATATCTTCCTAATACACCACCAGTATACATAACAAGTGTATCATACCCTGTCAACAGTTCTCAGGAGACATATTACTACAGCTGTTATAGAAGGAGCATGTAATGCAATGACATCAGTGGCCATAAATACATTAGCTCACATCACAGATTGTAAGACCATTTTGTAGCCATACTGTACATCCACATTTCAATATAACACATGTCAATGACGGCAGCATTCACATGTCAACCGTTCATAGGTCATAAGACATGATTAGGCTAATGCCAATATCATATAAATCTTAACCATTATTATACCCTATAAAAAATCCCTATTATGTATATTACGGAAGATAGTAAGTCTATTTTGTGCATGTGTATTCTTGTTTGATTACATTACATCCTGCCACTGTCTGTATGGGACAGGTGAAATACACCATGACATAATTAGCAATCACACATGCAGTGGTCTTACGATGGTTTGCAGAGGCTCATGTAAAGACTCTGCTTCATGATGTGTGTATGCATATTTGACATTAGGACGTCCTCCACTGCTCTACAGGAAGGCTGTCATATGCAGGTGGAAAAAGGAGAATGGTGAATGCATGGGGCTACATGAAAGGTTTTCTAAGTGGTAGTACAATGAAGAATGATTCCAAAAATCATACATTGCCCATAACTTGTCACCAAACACACACACACACACACACACACACACACACACACACACACACACACACACACACACACACACACACACACCAGTAGGCTGGGCCTGATTTGAACATTACACCTGTGTAGGTGTAGAATATGGATGCCATGCAATGTCACAGTAGCAACACCACAAATGTCTGACAATAAAACTATCACATTGCACTTTATGGAGTATGATAGCATCATTGTATGCTGTGGAGAACATCTTGGGGATAGTGTATCGCATGGATTTGGAGTCACATCCCTGTGTAAATTTGTCTAAACATTGACAGCTGCATGTACAGACATGCAAGTTACCTGCTTTCAGATTAGATCCCCAGTATATGTAGGTAAACTAGTTTGCAAAAACAGTAGTTAATGTTACTGTAACTGTACAGATTTATCTTGAATACTGTCAGAGTGCATGTTTTACAGGATGACATAATCATTGTATGCTACAATGAGATGTTCATAGTTGGCTTTGACATAGCTGCGGATGCCATTCTACAATTGTCAACATAGTGATTATTGACTACACACACAGCTGACTGTAGTGAAAATAAAACTCCTACCTACCTGTTTACACAGCACAGTACTTAACACAAGTGCCAAAGAACAAGTCTGGTGTTTATAGTGTCCAACAACACTTCATAGCTGATGACATCAGCAGTGTCTGGTGAGAAGAAAATGGTAATAGCACTGCCCCACATGCTGGTGTAATATGCTCTCTTAAATGTGAACCAAGGGAACACGCACATACAGACATGCCAATTGACTGCAGTGAGAATAGAACCCATACAAAACAAAATCTACCAACAAGAGAACCTAGTATTTAACACAAGCACCACAGCTTAACTTTGGCTTTTAGACTGTCTAACAACACTTTGTAGCTGATGATATCAGCAGTGTCTGGTGAGAAGAAGATGGTAATAAAACTGCCTGACAGGCTGGTGTAAAAGGCTATCCTGAATGTTAACCAAGTGAACACACACAGACATACCAATTTACCTCAGTGGGAATTGAAACCCTACCTACCTTTTTACATAGCACTGTACTTAATGCAAGTGCTGTGGAAGAAGTCTGACTTTTACTATGCTGCAGGACAATTCATAATGGATGACATCACCATTGGATGTTTGAGAGTTGATATTGAGAGGCCTGTATTAAATGGATGTGTAGGCATGTACAACTTTCAAAATAGTTTTCTTCTATGGGATTGTACTGATGACAGAAGGATACAAAGTTATGGTTTTCTGACTAGACAGAGACACACACCAGTTGACTGTAGTGAAATTAGAACTCCCACCTAACTAAGCACACCGACTACAGAACTCAGTAATTAACAGCACAAGTCTGACTTTTGCAGTGCTGCAGAGCAATTTGTACTGGATGAGATCAGCATTAAATGTTTGAAAGAAGATGTTGGGACACCTGAATGAAATGGAAGTGTAGGACTGCACAACTCTCAAAATAGCAGTACTCCATGGGATTGTATTGATGAATGCAGGATACACAGCTATGCTCTTCCAACTGGACAAACACACACCAGCTGACTGTAGTGAGATTAGAACTACTACCTAAGTACACAGACTAAAGAATGCAGCATTTAACACAAGCAGCATGATACAAATATGACTTTTACAAGGCAGCAGAATAAGTTATAGTGGATGACATTATCACTGGATGTTTGAGAGAAGATGTTTGGAAGCCTATCTGAAATTGATAGCTTGAAATATATAACTGTCAAAATATTAAAGATCTGCATGTTACCAGATTGATGAGTTTGCAAAGTGTAGCATTTGCTGCTGTGTTTTCACTGTGCAGATATACCTTAAATTACAGCTTTGCAAACTGTATACAAAAAAGCTGTCCACATGCAACATACTACTGGAAAATCTGAATATGTATTGTCAGTATAAAGATGTGCATGGTATAAAAGAAAGCATTTATTTATTTCTGTAGTGTAGTTGATATATTTATGCACAAGTACTGAGAGACCAAGTTAAAATAACAGATTGCTGCAGTGTAAATATGTGTTCATTTCTTTAAAAAGTGCCTTCCCTTTGGTTGTGCTTTTATGTGTACTTTCATGGGCTGAAGACTAAATGGGCAGTAAATATAAGTAATACATGCTAATGTGCACTTTCCATAGTACACCACCGAGCAGCTCATTTGCGAGATGGATGGCAAAGTGTTTGTGCATGCGAGATTCACATTTATACTGCTATCCCTGTTTGCTTATAGTTATATGGCAAGCATATGTGAGCCCCATTGCTAAACTTATGAGATTTCTCAGCACTGATTGTATGAAACACACCTGCTGCTTAGCTGACTTTCTGGCAGCAGGTGTAAATGCACTGACCCATTTCTTTTGGAGCCCAGATGATATACGATTTTTTTTTACTTATATGTGTGGTGTGTGATTCTATTTTTGAACCAGGTTAAAGGTGTTAAAATGGGGTAGATAGAAAAGTGGTGAAATAGGGGGCAATCAGGGGGAAGAAAAAAAGGAAAGCAATATAGGAATGTGTCGGAGGGAGATAGGAAAGAACCATAGATATCCACTTCTTCAACAGTATAACATAAAAATATGTACAGAATATTAGCTGAATTTGGACTGTCACCTCAACAAAGAGGGATGACAACAATGGAATCATGTTGTATTGCCAACTAGACCAAATCATGTGTGTCAAGAAGACATGTGTGCAAATCAGAGAGCTATGTATAGGACAATATATTTTTCTTCTTTTTTTTTTTTTTTTTTGTGGGACAGTTGCCCAATTTTTTTATTTTTTTTGTTAGTAAGAGAAAAATGCTGGGTAAGAGATGTATGTGTCAGGTAAGTAAGCTCGGTGAGGAAACAGATGCAAACAAACAGGACAAACAAGGCACAGAGACAGATGGACACGACAGGTTGGGGACAGCAGATGCCTATGTCTGTCAAACATGGGGACAGTGAGACTCTAGTCCCCACCTGCAGGACTGTCATGACCGTCCCCTTACTCTGCTGGTTGCTGGAGTCATTGACATCTTCTCCTATGGACCATGATTGACAGCAGACTCTTCCTCTGGAGTAGGAGTCCACCAATGGTGCTATGCATTACCCTATGCACCAACCACTGCAACTCCTGGCGGGTGACAAAATCCCCACCTTCACCAGGCAATACTGCTAGGTTGGGTCCCAGGTGTGCTGGGCATCAGTCCCAGAACTGCTGTAGTGGGAGTAGGCTGAGCCCCAGTGGTTAGGCTACCTCCCTTTTCAGAGATGGATGACATGGAAATGTTTTGATGACACATAGGAAAAAAAGAGAGATAAGGGTTGAGGTGAGAGAAAAAAAGAGATAAAATTAGTACCATCATATGTGACATACTATCCGTTATCACAATAATAAAATATGTTGTCTCAACTTTTACATTTAAGTATACTTCTTAACAGCTACAAACTATAAGTAAGGATTGGTGAAAGTAATCCTTCCAATGTGCATATATTGCAAATATGCTTGGTCCAATTATACAGATTAAGTTAACAGCAGGGCATTTATGCCACTTGTGTTGAAATAAATTATGTAATATTTTTAAAGGATTTTACTAAATATTTGTTACGTGTGGTATTTGAATCCACAATGTCTGACTCCAGTATTAGACTTGACTCCTACAGTTGGCTTGTGCTACAGACTGAAACATGCATGCTTGCTTTTACAATTAGGATATGCATGTTTACTTTGCTTCAACTGTGTAGAAAAGAGATAATTTAGCTAAAATAATAGCTTTGATGTGCTGCATACAAACCCCTTGCTTCACTCACTCTTTAGATGTTCAGCATGGGCCTCTCTATTTGCCATAATCTCTGCACTGGCTGTGTAATAATGAAAAGAGAAAAAAAGAAGAGCATTATGCATACCAGCCTTGCCTGCATGCATTTTTTTAACTACTACTTGAAAAAATATACAACCACGAAACAAATGAAACACAAACCGCTTAGTAATAATCTTTTCTTTATTCTAGTGCCTCAGTGAAAAACACCTGAAGGTATTTTTCACTGAGGCGCTAGAATAAAGAAAGGATTATTACTAAGCGGTTTGTGCTCCATTGGTTTTGTGGTTGTATATCTCTTTATCAGTATAAATTACACAACTGTGGGATGTCAACAGTCCTGGACTCATCCACCCACTAGTGAGTGTATCCTTGCACTGTTTCAGATCATTAAAGTGATAGCTACTATGTTCTCCAGTGAGTAGAATGCCAGTTGCACTGGAGACATCCTTAGCTAGACTATTCCAAGCCTCAGACTTGTACTGGGTGCTGGTAAAGTCCCCCTGCAAGAGCCTTTGACTATGAGGCTTTACAAGGAGTCCAATGAAGATTCTGGACTCCTCAACACCCGACCTCTGCTTCCTAAATTGGACACTTTCACTTCTACCACCAGATATGTCCAACCAGGGAAAACAGCAATAGTTAAGAATGATTTCCCACCAATGCCTGTTATTACGTTTATTGGTAGTGCGTAAACCTGAACAACTATGCCAGCCATGTTTGCATGATGTTAAGCAGTATGAACAGTGACAAACAGAAAGTAAAGCCGTTTTTGAAATTGGAAGGTTAATCTGACACTTGGCATTAGTTTGAGAGTTGTTTGCTGCTGTAATTGATAGGTGATTTAACTTTGCAGACATGTCCTGGCGGTATAAATGTTATGACCTAATACATTTTTGTATGGCTTTACACACTGATGAAGTTAATTTTGACATATTCAAACCTATGCATGAGAGACAACAAATTTTCTTCCACTGTGGTGAATTTTCATCCTTGCCACAAAATAGGTGCTTCTGAGACATACTCATTATTTACATATGAATACACATGATAGACTGAGGAGTTAACTCTGTATGTGTGTGACCTGACAAAGTCCTGGTTTATACATCCCTGTGTGTATACGACCACTATTAAAGTCTGAAGAGCATCCAAGGCCAGAGAACACAATTATGATTACAGAAACATATTAGTCAGTATGCCCTCACTCACACAAATAATGCATATGAGTTTATTAAAAATGAGTGTACAACCCTTAATTAAATTGAGAGCATTTAATAAATTTTTCATGTGAATTTTAATATAAAGTAAAATGGAAGAACAGTAAAAATTTTTTGAATTTTCTGCATTAAAACCCAGGATAATCTGTACTGCAGCCCTACACTGACACGTGCTGCCACAGGGATAATTAAAAAAAAAACAGTTGGATATTTTTGTATTCATTATTTACTTTTGTGTGTTAACCACTGTGCAACACCACTTAGCATGTTTGTATTGTGCCCAACATACTTGATAGTGGGTATCCATTTGAAATTGCCTACTGTCTGCTTCAGGTGTTGCGGAAGGTTGCTAACCACCGCGCAATGCTGCTTAGCAGCTTTGTACAATGGAAAGCAAAAAATGCAACAATGTATCCTTTAAAGCAAGGCTTAACTTGTTTTATCCATGAAAAAAAATCTATAAAATGAAAAAAAGTACAAAATAAATGTTAGTACACATGAAAGACTTTTACACAAGTCTGGATTGGAACTGTCACATCAATAAACCTAAAAAATGAAGTAAGGATGTGTAAGCCCTCTTTGCCACAGAAACAGCTTTGCAGCAGGAATAAAAAAGTCATTGTGCATACGAGCAAGTCCAAATTTTCCACAGTATTTACAAGACATATGGCACATGTGCACTTCTGAGTTGTTTGTACCCATGTGTCAACTTCAGAAGTAGTGCAATGAGTGATCACACAATCATTTATGACTATTGTTTGCAGAAATACAGCTCTGTCTTATATATGTATGGTGTTCATTCTTCTCTTATTTGAATAGTAATCTGATACTTGCAGTATGTAGGACATTTTTATCATTGTTCTTAAAATGTGTGAGGATATTAAATGGCACTAATATACAGCTGTCAAGAAATGCAGGGGTGGTTGGATGTTACTGAACAGAATTGTGAAATTGCTGCTTACTTACATTTAAAACCTTGATACAATTACTTCTACACTTTGTAAGTCTAATCTGGCTGATGCACCCACTAGTGGTAAGGGAATGTAAATTGCTGTTGTGTTTTCCTTCTCCCTACCAATAATCATTCACAGTTGCAATCCATTAGCCTGCACTATGTTTACATCTGCTACACAAAGGCAAGAATTTAGGATTCAGCAATTCTAATGAGTTCACACCTCTTTTGCATCTTCACCATGCTTGCAGGCCTGAATCTACACTATAAAAAATAAACATGTAGCTAGGGAACCTGAAGGTGAGGAGACTTGTATATGTGGATATCAAAGAAGAAGATTGCTATTACTTTGTCTTTATCTGCACAGAAAACTACTGATCTTGATAATGTGTGATTGCATTTTTCAGTTATATAGCAGACTTGCTCACATGTCACTAAGAATATATATATATATATATATATATATATATATATATATATATATATATATATATATATATATATATATATACATTATCAGATGCTTCTTTTATATGTATGCACTTCTTAGAAGTTTACTGATAGCATAGGCATTTTTCTCAGGGCATTTTACTTTCTCTGATGCACAAACTTATTAATTTCATCACCAGTGTTAATGTTACAGTTGTTTCTCTTTACACTCTTCTATTGTTATTTCAGTGAAATGTAAATTTCCTATATTGTCAATGACACATGGATGCTAGCCTTATGGCCTATAGACACCTCTAGGGCAGTGATGGGCACAGGTAAAGGTAACTGGCAGTTGCATACAAGTTACTGTTCTATAGTAAATGTGTACATATGTCTTAGGAAAAGTTTGTTTGATAGCACTTATAACAATCCACTGCTGTTTTATTCCTTTGTTTTGTATAAAATATCATTTGCCTGTTGTTTTGGGAGTAGGGGAGTCAAGTTCCATTCCTATGTTGGCACAACCAAAACGTTTTTACAGAGGTTTGCTTTGCTACTGTTACTCCTTGTTTTGGATCAAGCCTTAGTTTGGGTGTAACTGTGATATATTGCAACCACATAACCCTTTTTTTATATTTGTATAACTGAAAATGTTTTTTGATACTCCAGTGGATATTATTGAAAAATGAATAATATGTGTTATATGTAGATAGAACTTCTATTTATGTGATATTTATGTGTAGTATCTTTCCCTTGTGTTTTATATCACCTAGGACTATGGCACCCAAGCATCCCAATCCCCACAAACCCCCCATCAGTGACTCAGAAAATTATGTCATCTCCAAGCATTTCAACAAAATGGTGCCTTTCTGCTTGAGAGAGGATGTGGGGATACATCTGGAGGAATGCAAATTTGTAACCAGATATTGAAAGACATGAATGTTGTTGGGGGATGCAGCAAGACATACAATCAGGTGATTGGGTATGTCATAGGTCCAATGACATGATTTCATCGGCCTGGAGGAGAGCAGCTGTAGTGGCCTGTGGACAGCTGGCTACTGAGGGGGGGGCTTCCTACAGATCCACCACTGACACCAAACGAAGAGTTTCTGTTCACTGGCAGGGATACAGAGAGCTGAAGTGCACAACAACATGTGAATGATGTTGGTGCTGCTGTTTCAGAGAAGACAAATATGTCCCAGGAGGAGCTTGCAGGTAGGCTTACCTATGTCAATTTTTAATATTTCTTATATAATAAAATATTGAAAGAAATACTTAAGTTGGTTTAATAAATTTTTAGGGGTGGGAACTAATTATAAATTGACACAGTTAACAACACTTTCTGGTTCATTGGACATGAGCCTAGGGTGGGCATCAGTTTCAGTTAAATGTATTGTTAATGGACATATAAAGGCCAAAGTTTTCTCCCTGTGTTATTATTTTTATGATCGTGTTCTTTCATTTTGCTTAACTTTTTCCAGGACCATCCTCCCTAGCAATTGTGTTGTCATCTGCACATGGTAAGCCAAACATTTTTATTTCAGTAGTGATGAGCATTTCACAGAAATCTTCATTTACCCATATATATGAGGTGGGTGTCAGGACTATGTGTGTGTGTGTGTGTGTGTGTGTGTGTGTGTGTGTGTGTGTGTGTGTGTGTGTGTGTGCGTGTGTGCGTGTGTGCGTGTGTGCGTGTGTGTGTGTGTGCATGCGTGAGTGTGCGTGTGTGTGTGTGTGTGTGTGTGTGTGTGTGTGTGTGTGTGTGTGAGTGTGTGTGTGTGTGTGTGTGTGTGTGTGTGTTTGTGTGTGAGTGTGTACTGCTGTACCATCTGTGATTGTTACACCACTGTTAGTTTGTTAGAATATACTGAACTGTAGTAGTGTAGCTATTAATTTATTTCCTGTGTTTGTTGCTTATTATCACAGGTGATCCTGACAGTGGATGTGTAAGACTCTTATCACCTGATGTCAGAGTATCGGCAGACACTAGTGATGATAGTGGCCAAACACAGGCACAGTCAGAGGTGCAGAGGTTGAATCAGACACTGAGGAAGACTTTCAGCCACCCCCTTTAATTCCATCAGATTCAGTCAATAAGCCTTCGCAAATGCATTCCAGTGAACTCTCAGATAATGGACAGGTGGAGCATGAGACATTTGACCAGGGTTGTGTGGTTACTGTGGCCTCAGTGCCTGTTGATTCTGGCCATAGCCAAAATGTGGGAAAGTTGCCATTCAGGAGGGTTGTTAGAGGTGCTTGGAGGAGGCCTGCTGTCTATCCTACATCTGATCCAGATGTGTCTTTCTGTGCCACTCGACATATGTTTAGGGCCATCATTGAGGCACAGGCATGTTCCATATTCTGAGGAAATGCTTAGGGTTGGGAATGTATTTTATTATGAGAACTAGGGAACATACTTGTACTGTCCCTTTAATGAGTGTTAATTCATTGGACTTTATGTGTATATATAATATGTTTGTATTCATGGATTGTGTTTCTGATGAAGTCAGCTGTTGGAGCTGACGAAAAGCACTTCAATAAATTTCTTTTCGACTGCATACTTGCTACCACCCGTTTTTTTGATTTTTAGTTGTTTTGCCAGTTTGTTTTTTCTTTACATGTAAAGAATGTTAGGGGCTGCTGCTGCTCTTATTCATGTGTATGTGCACCAGGCCCATGTCTATGCTACTGCTGCTGCTAGTAGACCACAGTGAAGAAGGAGAAGGGTTTTTAGACCCCGTTTAACTTTTCATACTCTGCATGAGGTGGAAATTATAGAGTGCTACAAAAATTCTGCAACCTCTTTCATTCTCAACTGAGAGCAAGGGTAAACCAAGGGGAACCATTCTCAATGGTGACTAA